>NW_004955478.1:9090279-9162694 GCF_000276665.1 Chinchilla lanigera | reverse complement strand
TGTTTTCCTGAGGTGGGAGTTCACTGCTATAAATTTCCCTCTGAGGACTGCTTTCATTGCATCCCACAGGTTCCTGTAGGTTGTATCTCCATTTTCGTTTGTTTGTAAATAGTGTTTAATCTGTACTTCGATTTCATCTGTGACCCGTTGGTTGTTCAGAAGGATTTTA
This sequence comes from Chinchilla lanigera, assembly GCF_000276665.1. NCBI lineage: Eukaryota > Metazoa > Chordata > Mammalia > Rodentia > Chinchillidae > Chinchilla > Chinchilla lanigera. The sequence continues at coordinate 9,162,525 of NW_004955478.1, read as the reverse complement.
TTTAATTTCCAACTGTTTATGGAGTTTTTGTGTTTTGTCATTTCCAATTTCATTGCACTATGGTCTGATAGTATACATGGGATAATTTCAATTCCTTTGCATTTACTTAAATATGTTCTATGTAGTAGTATATGGTCTATTTTAGAGAATGTCCCATGTGCAGCTGAGAAGAATGTGTATACCGATGCTGTTGGATGGAACACTCTGTAATGTTCTACTAAGTCCGTATGTTCACACGTTTGGTTAAGTTCTGTTATTTCTTTCCCAATTTTTTGTCTAGTTGATCAATCTCTTTGTGACAATGGTGTGTTAAAGTCCCCTGTTACCATTGTGTTGCTACTTATTTCATTTTTCATGTCTGTTATAATTTGTCTTATATAGGTAGGTGCTCCTATATTTTGTGCATAGATGTTTACCATTGTTATCTCTTCCTCTTGAAGCTTCCCCTTCATAAGTATGTAGTGACCTTCTTTAGCTCTTTTGATTGTTCTTGGTTTGAAGTTCACATTGTCTGCAAACAGAATAGCTACACCCGCTTTTTTCTGGGTTCCTGTCACATGGAGTATTGTTTTCCATCCTTTAATTTTCAGTCTTTGAATTTCCTTTTGAGATAAATGTGTTTCTTGTATACAGCATGTGGTTGGGTTTTGTTTCCTTGGGTTTTGTTTCCTAATCCACTCTGCAAGTGTGCTTTTTTTTTGTTTGTTTGTTTGTTTTTTTCCGGTACTGGGGATCGAACTCATGACCTTGGGCTTGCTGGGCAGGTGCTGTGCCGCTGAGCTAAATCTCCAGCCCCAAGTCTGCTTCTTTTGGTTGGTGCATTGAGACCATTTACATTGATGGTTATAACGGATATGTACTGGCTTATCTTTGTCATGCTATTTTCCTACGGTTAGATCCTCCTTTTTCCCTCTGTTTAATTGCTTGCTCTGCTTGGTGGTTCCTTCCTGTTGTTGTTCTTGAAGTTGCGGTCTGTTTTATCTCTTTCTTTTAGTACTCTTTGTAGGATTGGTTTGGCGCTCATGAATTTCTTCAGTTGTTCTTTATCATGAAAATATTTTATTTCTCCATTAAATTTGAAAGATAATTTTGCAGGGTACATCAATCTAGGTTGGAAGTTGTTTTCTTTCAGTACCTGAAGTACTTCACTCCAAGCTCTTCTTGACTTGATGGTTTGCATTGAGAAGTCTACCATGATTCTGATAGGCTTTCCTTTATAGGTGATCTGTTTCTTTTCTCTAACAGCTTTTAATATTCTGAGCTTTTGTTGAGTTTCAGGGATCTTGATCACTATAAGTCTGGGTGTAGATTTATTTTGGTTATGATTAACTGGAGTTCTATATGCTTCACTTATCTGGATGTCTGATTCTTTTATCATGCCTGGGAAATTTTCTGCTGTTATTTCTGCAAATAGTCTTTTTTTGTCATTCGTGTTGACACCTGCTGTTTCATTAATACCTATTAATCTGACATTGTTTCTCTTTGCTTTGTCTTGCAGTTGTTGAATTGTTATTTCTTGGTTCCTTGTTGTTTTTAAGAGATCCCTCCTTTCACATTCATTGGTGGCATTGCTGTCTTCAAGGTCTGAAAGTCTATCTTCAGCTTCGTTCAGGTGGTTTTGCAAGCTTTCAATGGAATTTTTAAGTTCCTGGATATCTGTTTGCATCTGTTTCATATCTTCTAATTCTTTTCTATAGTGTCCCCTGAAAGTTTCATTGAGTTGTCTTTGCTCTTCTTTTTCTTGTCTGTGTCATCTTTGGATGTGCTGACCATATCTTTCATTATTGTTGTCATTTCTTTTCTCATCTGAGACATTATTTCTGCTCTGATGTCTTCTATGGCCTGATGGAGTTGTATCTTTACTTCAGTTGCTCTCATTTCAGAAATTTCAGGTGTATGACTTCCAGGCTCTTCTGTGTTGATGCTTCCTGGACTTGTTTTGGGTGGTGTGGAGGTCTGGGATTGCACTTTGCTCCTCCATTTTGTCATTTTTGAAGAACTAGAGACTCCCTGTAGTGCAGTCTCACTGTCCTGATTGTGTGTGAGTGGCAGGGCAAGAGTCTGAAGATCCCCAGTGCTCAGTGTAGCTCCTGTGCTGCTGAGTTGTGGCAGCCCGGCTGGGCCGACACACTATGGGTGTGGCGGGTAGCCACCAAGGCCCCAGAGGGTGCCCGAGGCTTCGCCTGCCTTGCACGCTGGTCAGGGAGGCAGAGCCCAGACTCACCGGGCTTCCCGAAGATGTCCAGGGTTTTACCCAGCCTCATGGCGAACCTTTCAGAGACCAATTGGCCAAACTGCAACCTAAAACCTACCTTTTTTTTGGTGCTTTTTGAGACAGGGTCTCGCTATGCAGTTCAGGCTGGCCTTGAGCTCACTTTGTAGCCCAGGCTGGTCTCAGACTTGGCAACGATCCCCCTGCCTCAGCCTCCCGAGTGCTGGGATTACAGGTATGCGCCACCATGCCCAGCTAAAAGCCACTTCTTTATTGCAAAGTGCCAGCACTGCAGTTAAACCTGAACACTAAGGTTTTAGTTTAGAAAAACAACTGTTACACAGTGGTTGGCTGCTGGGGCAATACGGCTTGGGTGCAGACAGAGAGGGCCCCGCGTGCCTGCTGCAGCAAGCATGCCATAGGATCACTACCCATTTTAGAGAATGTATATGTTTCATTGTTTATTATTCACTGATTTTCATTAAATTCACATCTTAGAGGGTTATTTCTCCTTTTATTCTGTTGTTGCCTTGGAAATGACCTCCTTTTCACTTGAGGGGAGCCCTTGGTTTATTCTCTGTGTATTTCCTAAGTGCCCACTATGTGAGGGACACATAAAGACAGGGTTTTTGATCATTGAGAAATGCGTCCCGAATATAAAGTTTCCATAAAAGGTCTGTCCTTCGGGCTGTCAGAGAGGTTGCAGATACTCCAGGTAGATTATTGGTCAATTCTCTTTGCCACTCAAGGATAAGATTACACTGTTTTCATACACGTTTCCCCATTCCTTTGATGAATAAACCGTGGAGCAGAGGAGTAAAAAGTGATCATGTATGAAGCAGGAATGTGAAAACACTGAAAAATGAAGGCCTAATGCCAGGCGCGGTGGCGCACACCTGTAATCCTAACACTCGGGAGGCTGAGGCAGGAGGATCGTTGCAAGGTTGAGGCCAGCCTGGGCTACAAAGTGAGCTCAAGGCCAGCCTGAACTGCATAGCGAGACCCTGTCTCAAAAAGACAAAAAAAAGAAGGCCTAATCTTTGATACCAATCTATTTCTCTTTTTCTCAGCAGTTCTATCCAGAGGCTCATAATATAAAAAATGAGAAAAAGTAAAAGTGTTGACTTTAATACACAACAAATGTTATGAATTAATAGGTAAAGATAAGCAGTTACGTTAAAAAATGGACAGAGAACAGCTTTATAGGGAAGAGAAAGTCAAATGACTAATTACAAAAAAAATGCTTAATACGGGCTACAGGAGGGGCAGAGAAGTTGAAAGAGGTTAGAGGAATGGGAAAGAAAAAGAATCAAATTATATCATGTCCAGGTACAAATTCGCTACAATGAATGTGATCAATAAACTAAATTGTACCAGTAAACTTAATTTAAAAGAAACAGTTTTCTAGAAATATCCTGAAGTCAGCCCTTTTCATTCCCATGTCCTTTATGCAGTTGTCATATTTACTTACTCACTTCGTTTTGTTTTGTTTTTTGGGATGTAGTCCAGGCTAGCCTCGAACTCACGTCGATCTTCTTGCCTCAGCATCCCTATTGCTGGGATTACAGGTGTGCACCACCATGCCTGGGTTTTTATTTTGTTGCTTATTTTATTTTATTTTATTTTACTTTGTTTTTTTTTTTGAGAAGGGTCTTGCTAGGTAATTCAGACTGGCCTTGAACTTGAGGCTGGCCTCAAGCTCACAGCGATCCTCCTGCCTCAGCCTCCCAAGTGCTGGGATTGTAGGCATGTGCCCACGCCTGGGCCATGCCCAGTTTAAGTTCACTTTTTTGTTTTATACAGTTCTGTGTGTTTTGACAAATGCGTAGTCATGGGCTCATCCTCACACAGTTCATATATAGCAATCTTTTTACCCTGAAATGTCTGCCACATCTTTTTAGATTAGCCTTTTTTCAGCCTCAGAAAACCATTATTTCCTTCAATTCTGCATTCTTCTAAGGGTCTTGCAAAGTGAACTATGCAGTGTAGCATATGGACCTGGTATTCTTCATTTAGAAAAATGAATTTCAACACACACACATTGTTTCCTTGCATCAAGTAGTCTGTTACCTAGTACAGGATATTACTGACCTTTTAAAAATTTTTTGTTGATTTTAAAGAAACTGCTATAAATACTTGCATAAAAAATGTGAGCTATAAAGAAGCACAAAATTAAAAAAAGGTAACATTTCTGACCTATGGTGGCAAGGGTTAATAAATGTGTTAATTTTCAGTGCAGGTGATACACACATAAATTGTATTGACTAGAAATTAATTGGTGCGATCCTTTGGACAAATTGATAATATGTCACAATGTCAAGTTTATAGATCTATAAATTTTGTTCCCATAAAACTATAAAAATGTTTAATATTATTTGTAGTTGGAAAATCTGGAAGCAATTTTCCTCCACCAGTGTTCAAAAGGATGTGCGTTTCACGTTGCTGCGTTCGAGGATCAGTTCTCAGAGCTTGTCTGACTCGATTCGTCAGCCGCAGTCATTCATTGCCTTCTCCCAGCGCGCTCTGCGCTCGGCTTCCACTCCTGCAGTGTGTTCTCACTTCCCCATCTCTGAACGTGGGCTTGAACCAGGGCTCAGGTTCCTTTATCTGCTGCGTTCTCTACTTACTAACACCTAGCCCTCTGATCACTCTGAACTGCTTAGCAAGACCCTGTCTCAAAAAGACAAAAACCCCAAACCTATCACTTTTACGCGCAGGACTTCCCAGTCTGTCTGAAGTTAGATTCCCAGCCTGCACTCCAGAGTCACACCGTCAGCTGACACAGTCCCCGCCTCCCTGTGCAGAACTGAGCTCCTTCGGTTCCCCAGCTCAACCCTCTCCCCCACAGCCTTCCGCAGCTCAGCCGGCCAGCACTTCTGTTTCATACGCCTGGAGCTGCTGTCCTCTCTTCTCTGTGTATTATACTTTAAGTCTAAGGCCATCAGTAAATCTCCTATTTTGCCTTCAAGATGTGTTCACAATTCTACTACTTAATCTTTTCACTACTGATGCTCCAGTCAAATGATTGTCTCCCACTGGGATTTTGCTTTCCTAATTGGACTCCTTGTTGCTTCTACCACTTTTTCTTTTAACTTGCTCTCAGCAGAGCATCATGATTTTTTTGAGGGGGGTGTTGGGGGACATGATCTCACTATGTAGTCCAGGCTGGCCTTGAACTCATTGTGTAGCCCAGGCTGGCCTCAAACTCATGGCAATCCTCTTGCCTCAGCCTCCTGAGTGCTGGGATTACAAGTGTGTGCCTCCATGCCCATTTCCATGTTAATATTGAAACATCAGTCCATGTTCTTCTGTACAAAGATCTTCTACATAACCCTGCATGGTTTGCCTCCCCTAATCCATCCCTTACTCTCTTCTCACCGGGTTCCATTCACACTAGCCACCTTGTTTCTTCAGCCATGTGCTCACCTCGGTGCCTTGACACTTACTTTGTGCCCAGTTCCCCGTTCTCTCTGGTCTCTACTTACATTCACCCTATTGAAAGGCTTCTCTGACCATACTAAGTAAACCAGCAGCTCCCCCGTCCATTCCACATAGTTAGCTATTACGCTCTGCTTTGATTTTCTCTTCAGTTTTATCACCTGCTGATGTGCTGTAATATCTGTTTTCATCTGACTTCCCCCTGCTGGGGGAAGCTCCATCAGATCAGGGACTTGGCTGTGTTCACTTCTGTATCTCCAGTGCCCTGAATGGGATTTCCTCGGATGGGATCTCAGTGTAATTATATGTGTCATGCATTAATAAAGGGATTCTTCTGGCTGGGCATGGTGGTGCATACCTGTAGTCCTAGCTCTCTGGGGCCTGAGGCAGGAATATCGCTCAGAATTTGAGGCCAGCCTGGCCTATATAGCAAGGCTGTGTCTCAAAACAGAAAACAAACAAAAAAGCATTCTTTTGACTAGATGGTTAAATAAATTATTATACATTTATATGATGGAATGCTATACAGCTGACAAAAGAAAGAAGATCATATATATGTTAAAAATGAAAGATCTCTAAATATGTGTTGATTAAAAATACTAAGTAGAACTAGATGTGGAGGCAAATGCCTATAACCCTAGCACTCAGTAAGCTGAAGCAGGAGGATCAGGAAAGGGTTTGAGGTCAGCCTGTGCCACACTTTGAGACTCTGTCTCAAAAACAAACAAAACCCCCAAAAGAGCAGCAGGTGGGCAGGCATGATGGCTCACTGCTGTGATCCAGCTACTCGAGAGACTGAGTCAGGAAGATCACAAGTTTGATTGTATGCGCATTTCAGTTTTCTATGATTCTCCACTAAGAACCTTTAATTACACAACTGGTTCAAAGTACGAAGCCAACCTGGGCAACTTAACAAGACTCATTTAAAGGGCCGGGGTCTAGCTTAGTGGTAGAGTGCTCGCCCAGTATGTGAGGCCCTGGTTTTGACTCACGGAGTAGGCTTAGGGGAGCAGCTAGGTACCTCTTCTCTTCTCTCGTTCCCATTACCGTCCCTGTATTAAGAGTTCGATTGGGAGGGAGGGAGGGGCCAGGTGCTGGAAAGCAGACCCAGGGCCTTGCGTATGCGGGGCAGGCCCCCCGCCGCTGGGCTGCATTCTCACCCCAAGAGTCTGAGCTTTGTATGTGGGAGCTGCTTAATTTTATGTTTTGGCATAGAAAACTTGTTTTCAAATTATAAGCATATAATTTTCTGAACTGTAAAAACAGACATTTATTGTATATGACCCACAAAAAATAGGGAAGAGGTAAATTTCTTTGCACTTCTGAGACGGATAACCATTGTTGACAGTTCATGATTTTTCTTGAGACAGGGTCTTGCTGTATAGTCCAGGCTGGCCTCTGTCACAGTAATCCTGCTGCCTCGCCCTCAGCCTCTCGAGTGCTGGGATTACAGGTGTATACCGTTATGCCTGGCTGGCAGTTCATGTTTTAGATTTTGTAGTGTTACCATTTTAATTTAATGTAATGTGTCATTCATTTAATCTACTTTAAACAAGATTTATTTACTCCCTATTATGAAAGATAAATATACTCATGTTTACACAGTGACTCGTTCACGTCTTTCAATTTTTAAATTGTTAACATTATAAATATGTGATACTTAGTTTTGTTATTCTAACTATAATGGACCCTTGACTTACTAACTTAATTCATTCACAAGGGCTGGTTATAACTCAAGTGGGTTATAAATCAAGACTTTCTCTCATAAGAAATAATGCAAATACTCATAATGCATTCCAAACCTCCCAAAGCACCCCTTAACTTTTCATAATAAAAGGGGGTTGCATAATGTGCGTGGAATACCAGAAACGCCAGTAATTCCCTTAGTGTATTCACCAAGTTATAAAATGGGCCTGTTTTACCAGAAACAGCCGCTCCATACTGCAGTCACCATTGCGGTGGACATTGGCCTGCGGGGGAGGGTGCACAGGGAGGCGGTTCCTGTGGGGGAAGAGCGTGCGTCTGTAAGAACACCGGGAGCCTCGCTCCCCAGCGACTGTCCTCTCGGACCTTCCTCGGGCTCGCTAGGTCTCAGCCTTCTCAGAACTAAAAGCTGCTCTGAGGCCGCCTGTCTCTGTCTTTGCCACACTGCTCTGTAGTACGACGTGATGTCATTCGGCAAGTAAATGCAGCGATTGGCTTTTTCTCCGTCTTGGTCGTCTCTAGTCACGTTTGTAGCTCTGTCCATTTTTTCAGGATTTCCTTTATTTCAGGAGAACTTTACCACACTGATGGTTGCTACTCCTCTTCCTGTTCAGCAAGTTCCTTACCCGCCATTCTTTGCTGCTCAGCCAACAGCTGCTGGATGTCCTCGGTAGGCAGCTCCTCTGAGTGTTAGCCACTGCTTCTTCAGCGTCACCACTGCTCGCCTGCGAGCCTGTGTGGACTGTCCCATAGCGACGGTGTCATCAACCACAGGGCCGATTGAAGCCTCGGTCCCTCTGCACTCCCTTGTACAAACCCTTTCTCTGTAGCACTGTCGAGGCGGTGGGTTTCTCATGTTCTACATGTCAGTGAGATCAGTTGCACAGTGCCACTCTCATATTTCTCCATAATTCCCTTCTTTTTGATTGTGATTGCTTGCTTGTTCTTTTCTTCTTGTTTTTTTATTTTTTTGACATAGGGTCTCATTATGTAGTCCAAACTGGCCTTGAACTTACTTATGTAGCCCTGGCTGGCCTCAAACTCATAGCAATCCTCCTGCCTCAGCCTCCTGAGTGCTGGGATTACAGCTTGTACCACCACGCCTAGCTGTGATTGCTTTCTTTACCTTCCCTTCTTTAGCTTCTTTTCTAACTGGGGGCCCTATGGTAGCAGTAATCATAGGGATTATCCACAAACAGTGCGCACGGGGACGCAGACTGATGGCACACTTTCTCGTGCTTTTCTGGCGTCCTGAGTTGTGTTTACAACCACACAAGTAGCCAGCATTCAGTCGTAACTCGAGACTTTGGTCACGAGTTAAACCTAAAGTTTTGGTCAGGCTGGGCATGGTGGGGCACACTTGTGATCCCAGCACACACTGAGGAGGCTGAGGAAGGAGGCTGGCTGTGAATTTGAGGCCAGCCTGTACTACATAGTGGGACCCTGCCTCAAAAAAAAAAAAATTTAAATGCCACTTGTAACCCAAAGTGTTCATATGTGAGGCCGATCATAACTCCAGGGTCCACTGTATAACACTGGATTTTTCTGCTGTTACTCTGAGACTTGTGCACAGTGAAAGAGCAGTTCAGTGTTTTATTTCTTGTGGAGCATCACAACGCCAAATGGTTACAGTGAACTGAGCAAAAACCAGACCTAGTCGTGGACCCGCTCCGACTGGGTGAGAGTTCTGTTCGGGAGTCTGGGGCTCTCATTCCCCCTCTCCCCTTGCCTTCCCTTGCCTTCTCTGTAATGCGGAGCCCACTATTTTCTTGAAAGCTGTACCTTTTCTTCCTCTTCCTCTCCCTCCTTCTTCTGCTTCTCCTCCTCCTTCCTTTTTCTTTTTCCTTCTTTTTTTGAGACAGGGCCTTGCTGTGTAGTTCAAGCTGTGTTTCTGTACACATACGATTGTTTGAACTGTGTCTTTAGTAGGCATGAAGAAATCAAATGACTGAAAGGCTCTTTGATGAATTTCCATTGTTTTTTTGAGACAGGTTCTTGCTATGTAGTTCAGCCCAGCCTTGAACCCATAGCCCAGGATGGCCTCAGACTCTTGGCAATCCTGCCTCAGCCTCCCAAGTGCTGAGTTTATAGGTGTGCATGCCACGCCTGAAAAATTTCTAGATTTTGGTAGACAGCCTGTGATAGTATTGTCTGCTACATGTGCTCATTTCTGGTTCTATGCTTTCTTCTGACAAACTAAAAGTACTAGAATCTAATTTAATGGTATGTTTTTATATTAAAGGTTTCTGTATAAATACCTCAATGATAAGCAAAAGTGCAGAGGAAGTAAATCATAGTTTGCAAACACCAAATCCAAATTAAAAGAATGCTTTCAAGATGCACTGCACAAATATGAGGACCTACTGTGATAACTGGAGTCCATGGTATCAAAAAATGCTAATTCTAATCATTCAGTATTAACTGTGGGCCTCTGTGCCAGCTTCCACATTCAACACCAGAAACTGAAAACTCCAAGGAGTGAGAGGCGCCAGTCTCTCAGCAAATCACTGACTATAGGACGCTGTACCAGGGCGCTGGGAACATTGTCTGCCTGGCGAGCCGCCTGCGCCCCTGGAGTTGGAAGTTAAGCCTGGCTCCTACGTTATCCGTTCTCTCCAGATTTCCGTTTTTATAGCAGATATCTTGTATCTAGTATAAAAGTAATTTAGGCCATATGTTTCATATGGGTTTTATAATCAGCCTATAAAGAACCCTTACAACTCAACAGTAGAGAATCTAATTATAAAAGGGTGGTAATAGATTTGAGCAGACATTTCTTCAGTGATACACGGATGGCCAATAGGCAGATGAAGAAATGCTCAGTGTCAATGGTTATTTGGGAAATGCATGTCAAAACCATAATGAGATACCACTTGATATCCACTAGGACAACTAAGATCAAAAACAGACAGAAGTAAGTACAGCACTGGCAAGGATGTGGAGAAATTAGAGTACTCTACTGAGGGGACGGTGAAGTGGGGCAGGTGTTACAGATACAGTTTGGCAATTTCTAAAAAAAAAACAGCTACCATATGGCTGTGCAGTTTCAATCCTTACTGTATATCCAAAAGAAATAAAAACATGTTAGTTGGGCGTAGTGGTGAGACAGGAGATGAGGGTATGTCAGACTGGCTGCAGGGTTGGGTGTGATCACACAGGTCCAGGACACAGACACAGAATATTTCCCAAAGCCCTGCCCGTGGAGCCAGTTAGCAAGTGCTAGAACTGCAGCAGGTTTTGATAGGTCGGTCTACCAGTGGGGGGCCTCCCGGCACTCAGGCTGCAGCGGGCTGTTGCATTGAGAGCTCTAGAAGATTCCCTCCCCGTCACTGGTAGACCCCGAGGTCAGCCTGAGCAGTACTAGATACAGAAGACAGTGCCAGTGTCCTTGTGGCCACTGCGTTCTCTTTCCCAGTTGTCTGCTCTCACCCTGTAAAGTTTTGGGTTTTTTTCCCTACTTTTAGTTAGCCCAAACTTACTTCGTGGAATGTTTCTTTTCACATCTTTAATAAATGTAAAACCTTGCCACCTTTTGCCCTTCTGTGACCAATTCTTTGTTCAGTATAAAAACAACCTAAAAACCATCCCTAGAAGGAGACTCCAGCACTCCAAAACCTAATAACAGTGACACAAGCCTGTAATCCTGGCACTCTGGGAAGCTGAGGCAGGAGGATTCAGAGTTCAAACCTGTCATGGGCAATGTAGCAACTTAGCAAGACCCTACCTCAAAATTTAAAAATATAAAAGGCTTGGGAACGTAAGTGAGTATAAAGGCAATGGGTTAAACCTCCAGGAAGGAGGAGAAGAAGAAGCAGGAGGAGGAAGACGGGAGGAAAGGAACAGGGCAGGAGAGGAATAGGGGAGAAAAAAGACGGGGAATAAGAAAGGGAAGGAGGAGAAGGGAAAAAAAACCCATATGGCCAGGCATGGTGGCACATCCCTATAATCACAATACTTAAGAGGCAGAGGTAAGCAGATCAGGAGCTGAAGATCAGCCTAGACTACAAAGAATCCTGTTTGAGAAACAAATGTAAAATTTAAAAAAAAAAAAAAAAAAAAAAAAAAAAAGCTGGGAATGGTGGCACACTCCTGTAATCTCAGCACTAAGAAGGCTGAGACAGGAAGACCCTTTCTCAAAAAACCAAAAACAAGCAAACCAAAACCCCAAGATAAATGAAAATATGTGTATAAAAACTTCTGCATGCATTTCCAGTAGCATTATTCCTAACAACCAAAAACTAGAAATAACTCAAATTGCTATCAGTTGATGAAAGGATAAATAAATTTCTGGCCAACTGGACACCAAAAGAATGATTATATTTACTACTGAAAGTCTTGTAAGGCCTGGGCTAGGAGTACAGCTCAGTGATATAGTGCATGCTTAGCAAATAGAAAATCTTGGGTTCAATTCCCAGTACAAAAAATTTAAAAAAAATCTACGAGACTATAAGGATAATCAAAGGAGTGAAAGCTGTCTGTCACCACTTAATGAAGCTAATATTAAGTCAATTGCCTAGTTTATTTTTTGGGTCTTTTCCTCAGTTAGATTTTATTGGTACATTTTGGACATATGTAATTATCACATTCATCATGGAGCAGTTCCCTAGTTTAAAAATTAAATTTTTATTTAAAATTAAAATTGTTGGGGCTGGGGATTTAGCTCAGAGGCACAGCGCCTGCCTGGCAAGCGCAACGTCGTGAGTTCGATTCCTGGTACCGGAAGAAAAACAAACAAAAATAAGTAAATAAATAAAATTAAACTAAAATTGTTGAGCTGGGGATATAGCTCAGTGACACAGCACCTGCCTGCCAAGCACAAGGTCCTGAGTTTGATACCCAGTACCAAAAAAAAAATTAAAATTGTTGATGAGAAAAGAAAAAACTAGCAGTTAGCCTGACATTCTAAAACTGTACAGTCTGAAAAGCACAGATGATGAGAGGAAAAGTCTTATGTTACATTAACATAGAAATTAACACTTCAGGGAGATAGTGTTAAGGTGGTTATCTAAGAAAATGTTAATAGTTATATGGAAAATGCCTCTTAAAATTACTTAGATAGGAGGCTGAGAATTCTGAAATGGATTTCAAATACTGCATAAAGCAAGCAGATTAAACTGGGCATGGTGGTGCACATCTTTAATCCAGCACTCAGGAGGCTGAGGCAGGATTACCACCAGTTCAAGGCCGGCTTGTAAGAGCAATCCAGTGATACCTGAAGGAGACCACATCGCTGTATCGTGGTGCAGTGTGATACTTGTGGCTTGTAGTGATGACACTTAATTAGTAGGAAAAGTTTACTAGATTTCTTGCAAGTCCAGAACAGTACACAAAAATTTCTTTCCTTCCCCTTCCCCTTCCCCTTTCCCTTCCCTTTCCCCCCTTCCCTCCCGCCCTTCATCAGAGGCCTGGTGAGTCATAGCTGTGCCACTTACTAGCTGCGTAAATTGTGTAATGGCCTCTGAAGCTAGTTCCTGTCTTGACTCCCCTGAGCTCGGCAGTCTTACCTCCTCCACTGCTGCCTTCATTGGCGCTCCTTCCTGGGAGGCCCCGTCATCACCGATCATCTTCAGTTCTTGAGCCCCTCACGGGTCACCACTGAGTCCAGACTAGATTCATCCCGGGATGTGCACTCCTAAGAGTCCTTCTCCCGATTGTATTTTTGCATTTGATTTCATTGTGCATTCAACAGTGTCCTTCAGCAAATATTTATTAAGTGCTTAATAAATCTTGTCTTTATTTATAAATTTCATTGAGGTAAAAAGACTGTGGCTTTTGTTTGTTTTCCGTGGCCATGTGCCCCCAGCAGTTAAAAGTGTTTAGACATAGGTAGTACTCAGTGGAGCCTGGCATGGTGATGCACATGTAAGCCTAGCACTTGGGAGGCTGAGGCAGGAGAATCACCATAAGTTTGAGACCACCTTGAGCTACGTGGTGAGTTCAAGGCCAGCCTTAACTACATAGGCTCACTGTCAAAAAACAAAACAAAACAAACAAATAAAAACGTAAGTATTACTCAATAAGTAGTCACTGAATGAAGACCTAAAGATGAATCTTGTCGTACTGCCTCCATTACAAGGCTGTAGTGATTCTTCAGTGGAATCACGTGTGTGAACTCTTTAGCTTGCACACAGCGCGGTTGCAGCAGTCTACTCTGGCCCTTGAGAACTGTTACGGTAGACACAGACAGCTCCCACTTCCAGTTACCCCACCTACTAGTTCTGTGTAGGTGCGTAATGTTTCTGATTTATATTGTATTTCTAAAATAATAATCACCTTACAGGATTTGTAAGGATTACACGTGACAGTAACATTGAAGCATTTATCTTACAGTGAGTGATTCCTTAAGAAATGATGATTTTGCCATTGTTATTATGGTAATTAGTAAGAATAATATTCATGAGCTGGGCAGGGTGGTGCACACCTGTAATCCCAGCGCTTGGGAGGCTCAGGCGGAGGATCCACAAGTTTGAGTCCAACACGGGCTACATAGTGAGTTCAAAGCCAACCTGAACTACATAGTGAGACCCTTTTAAAAAAAAACCAAGGCTGGAGCGTGGCTCAGTGGCACAGCGTTTGCCTAGCATGTGAAGGTCACGGGTTCAATCCCCAGCACCAAAACCAAAAGAATAATAAATACATTTAAAATTTTTTAAAATAAATAAACCCCAGCCCTTTCATCTCGCTCCACCTCTTTGTCAAATGAAGGCGGGCGCCAGGGCCCATCGGTCCCCTGGGAAGTCCCGTGTCCAGAATCCTCACAGGCACTGTCTACACAGCAGGGCCACACGCCCTAAAGTAGCTGATGCTTCCCTGGGGCTTCTGCAGCAGGAGCAGAGGGAAGGCACGCACGGGCGGGTCAGCTCCCTGAGGAGGCAGGTGACCTTCCGCTGGCCTCTGACCCCCTGGGTGCTGAACCAGATGACCGCCCTGTGGGAGATCACAGTCGGGCTGGCGTCCCGGCAGGGCCCGGACAGGATCCTGCGCTCCCTGTTCGAAGCACCCACCCGGCTGTCTTCAGTCTGGAGGTCCCCGCCGCCCAGAACTCACAGCCACAGGCCCAGCGCCGAGAAGAGGAAGGAGGTGCTCTTCACTAGGTGCCGGTGTTGCCAGGACAGCTACAGGCCCCAGGCCCACCCACTCCAGGCGCCGTGCCACACAGTACCTGCCTCGTGCTGCAGTCCAGGGTCCGGAAGGGGCCACAGGTGTCTGAGGGCTTCACCCTGAGAAAGGAGCCGGGACCTCAGCACCACGTGGAACCCTCAGCCCCAGCCCTCGTGGCGCTGCCCTGCCCAATCCAGAGTGGCACGGGGAACTGGCCTCGCACCCGCCTGGTGCCTGCATCTTTACCACCCAGCTGCTCACGGCTGGGCTGCGTCACACAGGAAAGCGGCGGCTCCCGGGAAGGCAGGGAAGCAGAGCAGCGTGCGGGACACAGCGCTCATGTGCGAGGCCAGCCTGGGCCTGCGCGGTGCCGCTGCCGCCACACTGCCACCCTCCCAGCCTCCCCTTCCTGGGAGTTCCAAGAGGGAAGGGCAGCCCTGAGGCCGGACCTCAGGACAAGGACTCTGGATGCTACTCCCCTCGCCCCGTGGAACTGCAGCAGCCCCAGCAAGAACGTCACCTTCGCAGAACCTGCGCACAGGCAGGAGAGAGCCAGCAAGGCCTGCGGCCTCCTCGCAAAAGGGACACTGAAGGGACCCTGAAGCCCGGGCCTGGCCGTTCAGATGGGCTGCTGCTCGGGACCCTGTTGGCACTGCCCAGCTGTGCACCCAGCACTTCCCAAATGTCACCTCCCCCAGCCCCCGAGAGTATTGTCCCCCACCGTGTAGCTGAGGAAGTGGAGGACCTGGACGTGGGCCAAGGTCCCTGGTTCCCTATCCTGAGCACACAGCTAAGGGGGCCCAGCCTGCCCATGATGGGAGGCCCAGGAGGGGCTGGCACCGTGAGGTTGGGAGGATGCCTGGCTTGGGCCTGCCTGGAAGGTAGGCGCGCCTGATTTTGTGGAATCCTCTACTCTGAGTTCAGGGCCAACTTGGACTACATAGCAAGGGCCTGCCCCTGACCCCCCAGAAAAATCAGAAACAAAAAAAGGATAGGGAGAATTCATAATAGGTAAGTCTTGAAAGCAGCCTATATGTCCGTCAGCAGATGAATGGCTAAAGAAAATACGGTATTTACACACAAGGGATTATTAATGTGCCATAAAGAAGGATAAATGTCAGTCATTTGAAGAAAATGGGTGAACCATAAGACTGTCATTTTAAGTGAAATAAATCAGCCACACGAACTTAAGCACCACAAGGTTTCTCTTATGTGAGAGATTACAAATAAAGAGCAGATTGAAAGGTAACAGAAAGTAGGGAGATGGGTCTTTCAAATGGGACGGTGGTCAAGAGATGGGTGAGAAGGGAGGTGAAAAGGGGGTTAAGCTATTTTATGCTCATCTGTCCACTTCGCACAGGAATGTAAGCGTTATGTGCTGAAGATAGGTACTTACAAAAAGTTAGAAGGCGAGTGTGTAGCTCAGCACTCCCTAAACTCAATCTCTAGCACTGGGGAGGAAATAAAAACAAAAGCAGTCTTGGAGGTGGCCCTGGAAGTTTAAACGGCTGTGTATTTGCAGGTAGTGCTTGCATGTTTAGGAACCTGTTTGAGTCGCAGTTTGCAGTTCTTTCTACCTGGACTCTTGATGGACCCTGCGCCTAGGGTGTTTCACTTGCTTTTTCTTTTTTTTTTTTTTTGGTTTTTCTCGGGTACCGGGAACCGAACTCACGACCTTGCGCTTGCCAGACAGGCACTTTGCCGCTGAGCTAAATCCCCAGCCCCTCACTTGCTTTTTCTGACTGAAAAAAAAGGCATACTGAAAGACAAGTGAAAACAGCACGTTATTACCGAAATGTCCGTTGCTTTCTAACGTATATATTTAAAATGTTTATTTGTAAGCATTTGCTACTTTAAAACATGTGGGAACATGGTCTAAGCTGCTATGTCTAGCCCTTGTTTCATATTTGACTGGTTTTACTTACGTCTTGGCCATGTGACCCTGATTTCTGATTTCTGACTTCTGACTTTCATCAGAAGGGGTTCGTTTTGTACAAAGTTAATTGCATTCCTATAAATGTCTGTGGAGAAAGAGGCAAAACCTTGTGATTGATGATATACCTTTGTTATAGGCTCAACAAAACAGTCCCTCTTCTACAGGATCTGGCAACACCGAGCATTCCTGCAGCTCCCAGAAGCAGATCTCCATCCAGCACAGACAGACCCAGGTGGGTTGGGAATCGGTAGAGAGCGGAGGAGACCTGCTCGGGAGTAAACCTGACTGTTCTCCACAGCGCTTCCCCTCCTAATCTTCTCCATTGCTCTGACCAGCTTCATCAGTTACATGTATTCAGAACTTACATTCAGAGTATTTAAAGTCCTTTGGAAGTTGTTTGTAATGTTTGTGGCCTGTCTGTACCTTTTGGGTATTGGTAGCAGAAATTACTGTACTGTAGCATGGTATTGAGTTTCAAGGTCTCTGGACCTGGGTTCTAATTCGAGGTTTGCCACTTAACACTTGTTTCTTCTTCAGGATCAGCTTGTTTTAAAAGAATAAAAGTGGTTGATTCTAATTACCTCAGCCAGTGTTTACAGAATCCTTATCAGAGTGGTGCTTAGAATAGGCTTCCAATAAATGTTAATTCCCCACTTTATGAAGTTATTTATTCCTTATACCTGCTTACTTATTTGTCAAGACCTAACTAGACTTCTTTGGAATGTGCTGTAACAACATCATTTCCGTTTAAAGCACTCTTCAGCTTTTTAACTGAAGGGATGTTGCAGACACTTAAAATTTATATCTGAGAAGGATAGTGAATGGATCCTGCATTTGTAGCATTGTTAGCTAATAGTATATTGGGTGAGAATTATTGCACGCTCCTTTAGCAATGTCTGTATTACTTTTAGGTGGGGTGCTTGGCAGTCTAGAGTTTAAGTCTCGAGCACTGTACAGCTCGAGCAGATTTTAATTTTATCTGTAACTTTAGCATTGTGACGGTCAGTATATTCAGATAGTTGAGCACCCAGAAAACTTCCTCTCTCCACTTCTGATTGCCCCTTCCTTCCACTAGATGGCATTTTCTATTCCTTAGAGGTGTGGGCTGTGTATCCTCTCTGCTCCTCTCACTCAAAGGTAGTTTCATTTCTAGAGTACTGTGTTTTGGCATTGTTGAGTGCACGGTAATTTGAGAATTTGCATGTCTGATTTCAGACCATGGTTTTTAAGTGCAGCTGCTATGTAATAAGACAAATGTGGTGACATGTAATATTTTGAGACTAATCTTAAATTTGTTTTGTCTTTCTCTGTAGTCTGACCTCACAATAGAAAAAATATCTGCACTAGAAAACAGTAAGAATTCTGACTTAGAAAAGAAAGAAGGAAGAATAGATGATTTATTAAGAGTAAGTATGGAAATGTAAGAGATTGCATTATAAGCATCAGTTGTTATGTATGTTTAGATTATGTGCATATCATAGAAATAGTTACTCCAGGCAGATAACAAAGTTAAACAACAAACACTTCGATGTTTTCCTTTAATCTGAAGAAACAGGAGGAGGAGCCAAAATCGTACTACATTGTAAACACTGTTTAGGTTGGAAATCTCACACTGCAGTGCTTCAATATTTGAATTCATGCTAGAGAGATAGATATGTGGACTGTTGTATGGGAATGAGGATAAAATGTCGTTTCCACATTTCAGAAAGTAGTTATTTTAATATTGTTCAGTTTTTATGCCCCACTACAATTTTCCTTGCTTCCTTTTTTCCTCCCCTCCCCTCCCCTCCCTTCATCTTCTCTCTCTCTTGTTCTTTCTTTTCTGTTTTTCCTTCTGTCTTCCTGTCTTTTCCTCTTGGTACTGAATCCAGGATATCCACACTGAGCTACCTCCTCGGCCCTGTTTATGTTGAGATGCGCTCAGGCTGGGCTCTAACTTAAAATCCTCCTACCTCAGCCCCGTAGAATGCTGCGATTACAGGGCTGTAACACCATGATAGCAATACTTCATATTTGAATTTTACAAACTATTTTTACAAGGACTTTTCAGTTAGAGCTGATCTCTCACATTCCTGGTAGTTTATGTTTCATTTTAATGTGATTGCCCTTTTTTTTGAATCCTGTTAAACATTATCTTCTGTGTCTTTTTGCTGTTTATTTGCAAGTCCTGTCAATTTTGTCTAATATAGATTTTACTTGGTTTTCCCTTTATCTAGTGTACTTTCCTTATTTTGGTTATATTTCATTGAAAATTTTGTTTCAACATAATTATAATTACCTGTAGATATATATGCATTGTATTCATTTTTTGAGGAAAATCGTTTTTATTGGTGCATGTACATAATACATCTTAGTTCTTTTTACTTCCCTGTCCTCTCCCTTCCCCTTTCTTACCTCCATCTCTTGGTCCCCTTCCCATTCTGTATGCTTTTTTAAAGAAAATAGTGCAGAGAGCCCTGTAAACTTCAGCCTGTCTGTCTCGGTGATAGCGTCTTGCAGGGTTTGAGCGCAGCGTCCCCGCCGTGGCACGGAGCGCACATTGGCGCAGTCGAGGTCCGGCGTGTTCATGACCCGGAGCCCTGCGTGTTCGTTCATAGGCACGCCGCGTCCCTCTTAGCGCCACTTCCCCCTCGGCTGTTGGCAGCCGCTGGTCTCCATTTTGGTTATCATTTCAAGAGCGCCGTGGGAATGCAGCTGTGCAGATACCACTGTTTGGGGTTGGCTTTTCTTTCAGCGCATCACAATTCTTTTGGATAATACACTTTCTGCTTGGTATATTCTCTGGTTCCTGGCTTCATTTCATAAAAGCGTCTGTGTTTTTGTGGAACATGACAATCAGTATTCTCTTCTGTTTCTGTGGTCATTTTTTTCATTTTCAAGCTGATGTCCCCCCAGCACCTTTTTTAGAAATATGTTCCTTGGGCCAGTGTTTATTTGCTGTTTGCCTCCTTTCAGTTTGAGGTGAGCACTGTGTAAACCAGCACTTGTATCTCCATCGTTTGCATCTATGCTTGCTTAGAGTTGCTCTTACTGATTTTTGTAGGTTTAGGTGGCGGCTGAGTTGCCGTCTAAGATTTATAATGAAATGGCTTGTGAATGTGAAAAGTGCTTAGCCACATTCCAGTATCTGGTAGGAGTCTGTCCAGAGCAGTTTTGTGAGACTGACCAAGGTTTGTAAGCTTATTGTTCTCCTTCCTAGCCTGTGTTAAGATTGTGGAGATGATGGTGCTGGCTCCGTGACAGAGTGTTTGCCTAACGTGCCTAAGGCCCTAGGTTCCATCCCCAGCGCGGGGAAGGAAAGGAGGAACAACAAACAAAAGACTGAAAAGATGGAGTAGGCGAAAAACTTAAATTATAACTTGATAGTGCTTCTTGGTTTAAGAAATACATGCTCTAGGGAGTGGTATACCTGCCTCTCCGCTACGTCTTCTAGTTCATATTCGTTCTGCATTGTTTGTCTGGCCCTCGGTTCCCCTCCCTGCCTCCCTCCCTCTGCAGGATTGAACACCACGTACTAAGTACCTACTCTACTGCTGAGCTGCACTTGTGGTGTCTTTTGAAGGCTGTAGTTTTTATTTGGATATAGAACAGTACTAATGGAAT
Source organism: Chinchilla lanigera (assembly GCF_000276665.1). Lineage (NCBI taxonomy): Eukaryota > Metazoa > Chordata > Mammalia > Rodentia > Chinchillidae > Chinchilla > Chinchilla lanigera. The sequence continues at coordinate 9,142,531 of NW_004955478.1, read as the reverse complement.
AGATACGTAAAGAAGGAAGACACGAAAGGGTAAATGCCAATTTTTCAAGTTGATTAGAACTTGTGTTTCTGATCTATCGAATAGGCAGAGTATGAAACACCACAGGTTTTTATATCTCCTTTCAGGTAGGCATGAGTCAGTCATTTGTTTTTCCATTTCATTTAGGTATTGGATATGGCTGCTTTAGGAGCTACTAGCCACGTCCTGTCCTGTCCCTGTCCTGTGCTGTGCTGTGCTGTCCTGTCCTGTCCGGTCCTGGCCTGCCCTGTCCTGGCCCTGGCCTGTCCTGTCTAGTCCTGTCCTCCCTTCCCCTCCCTTCCTCCCCTGCCCTGCTTTTCTTTCTTTTTTCTTTGTTAGCTCCTACTTCAAATGTGAACTCCTGGAAGTCATTATTGTCAGAAATCACAAAAATTTAGAATTCTTAAACTTGTCAGAGGTTAACTGATTATATACATTTGATTACAGATTTTGAAGAAACACTCACTTTCCAAAAGATTGGATTTCATTTAAACATCAGATTATTTTTTGACTTAACAGATTTTTCAGTATGAATAGTAGTGATTATCTAAATGTAGTTATACTTAGCCTTTGATACTGTGCTCCATAGAACTCTGTAAGAAAATCAGAAACCTAATACAAATAGTTGTGTTTATTTGGAAGGTAAAAATCATTTGAGGATTTCCTGTTTTGCATAGGTTACTTTAAAAATGAAGCTAAAAAGTCTCAAAAATTGAGTGTACTGTAACACCTTTGTATTTGTGGCCTTTTGTTTATTTGAGGCAGGATCTCACTAGTCAAGGCTGGCCTTAAACTCACTATGTAGCTTAGACTGGCCTTGAACTCATACCAGTTCTCATGCCTCAGCCTCTCAAGTGCTGGGATTACATTTGTACACCACCATGCCTAGCTCTGTTTGTGTTTCAGAAAGGCTTCATATCATTTGATTTGGAAATGAGATACTTTTTCATGATTTAAGGAAGTTATTGTAACGTAGCACTATTTACCAAAAGAGTAGACACCTTTTGGTTAACACACGAAGAATAAACACAGCAGTTGCGAGCCAAATTACACCTTGGGTTAGTGGTTCTTTCCTTCTCTATCATTGTAGGAGAGTTGATTTTCTTTGTGTGTGGAAAGTATTTAGCCTATCCAGGAGGTTTCCAAACACAGCTAAATTAACTATATAATCAGAAAAACATGCCTTCTTCTGGTAACAGAATTCATTATTAGTAACTAAATAATAGCATTAAGAGAATAAAGGGATGAGTCATGTACCTTTTATAAAAATATGACTTTTCTTCTCAGTAAACCTAAATTTTGCTTTTGATTTAACAACAGATTGAAATTATTTTTCTCTTTCCTTAGAGATTCCTTTCTATTAATCTAGCTTCCTTGGAACTAATGAAAAAAATATTTTTCCATTGAAGGCCAACTGTGATTTAAGACGGCAAATTGACGAACAGCAAAAGATGCTAGAGAAGTACAAAGAACGATTAAATAGGTGTGTCACAATGAGCAAGAAACTCCTTATAGAAAAGGTTAGTGAATAATGGTGGCCTGAACTCCACATCGTGAGATACTTAATGTGTTTCATTGTGTGGCTCCTTCTTACCTGAAATGAAAATATCGAAAGGTAAGGCTCTTTAGGAAACTACCTCTTGTGACTTGACAATTAGAACCCTTTTGCATGTACACCAAACGGTACCTCCAGAGTGACAATGTGGGGCATGTTTTCTGACTGTCCATTGCTTTGAGTGTGATGCTGACAGCTTATCTTAGTCGACTTTATTGGTCTTTTGCCCCCATACCTCTACCACACACTCTTCATTGTGCAGGAGTCAAACCCAGGATCTCATGCATGCTAGTCAAGCAGTCACTGAGCCACACCCCCAGCCTGCGATGTTCTCTTAAATTTCTATACCCATCCCATCAGTTTAAGTGGGTGTATATTACTGTTAAAAACGTTAGACACTAGTCACATTTCTATTTTGGAGTGGTTGGCATGTCTTACGCATATAATAATGTGAGTTATGTACTTCAAGCTTCAAAAAAACAAAGACATATATATATATTTTTATTGAGACAGAGCCTTGCTGTGTAGTTCAGGTTGACTTTAAACTTACTGTGTAGCCCAAGCCTGGCTTGAACGCTCAGTGACCCTCTTGCCTAAGCTTCCCGAGTGCTGGGATTACAGACGTATGCTGCCATGTTTGGTGCATAGACTGCCTGTTGTTGTCTCCTTTGTTTGTTTGTTTATTTTACAGTGCTGGGGGTGAATCTGGGCCTTTGCTCAGACCTTTTTTTAAAAACCTTTTTTATTTTGAGATGGAATCTTAGTTGCACAGATTGAGCTCCAACACGCAGTCGCCCTGCTTCAGCTTCCTGAAAAGCTAAGACTACAGGTGTGTGCTACACACCCAGCCTGAGGTCTCTTTTATTAGAGCAGTTGGTTAGTTGTAGCTTGGCTTTAATGGTTATTAGGTACTATTTTCCTGAAAGCTTTAAAGAAGCATTGCTTCCCAAAGACGTTTTATTAAGACTGAGCTGGAAGTCTGAGACACGCAGGTGGCTGCTTTTCCCGAAGTCTTGGGGCGCTGTTAAGGGGTGAAGAGCCCTTGTCTCTCAGGGAAGGGGAAATGGGTGGTTCTGCTGCAGTTGGAGATACCAGGAAGAGCTTTGCTCCCTTCTTCTAACTGTTCATCAGTTGTATGGAGGGAAACTTGGTTCCCATTTTTATGAAAATGAAGAATAATGAGGCTGAATAATAGTAGCATATGCTTATTCATAGTCTTTGTTTAGAGTTTGGGACACTTCCTGAAATCAACATAGATTCAGCCAGTTGTACCAAACTCTGAACAACAATGTACAAAAAGAATAAACATAACATCATCTCTTGAATTTTCATAGAAAATTAGAATTTTCTATGTTAGGAATAGGACATAATTAAGTTTAGATTTCTATCCAAAATAATTGTTTTCTAAGTATAGAATATATATTAAATCTCTGGTATGCCATTCTGAAATATACAAAAACAAATGAAAATATCACCACAGTTTGGGAGAAAAATTTTTGTTTTGTTTTGTTTTGTTTTCTGGTACCAGGAATCGAACTCACGACCTTGCGCTTGCCAGGCGGGTGCTGTGCCGCTGAGCTAAATCCCCAGCCCCCTTGGGAGGAAATATTTACAGTATTATTCCCAGAGAATTTATATTCCAAATCCGTGAAGATCCCTATAACTTAATAATTTAAAAAAATGAAGTGAGCAAAATATCTTGAATGATACTTTATAGAAAAAAAGATATACAAAGATATGCAAATGGCTAGCCTGAAAAGATTCTCAGCATCATTAGGCATCAGGCAGACTCAAGCTAAAGCTGCAGTTTAATTATGACGTATCCAGCAGAGACTGAAAAGACTGAGAACATCAGATGTGGCATAGGTGTGTTTAGCCCACCCTCACACTAATGGGAATGTAAATGTTACATCCTCTCTGGAAAACTTTTGGGCAGTGTCCTAGCAAGGTAAGTAAGTGCTTACCCTGTGGCTCAGCATAGGGACTGTTCCTGGTATTTACCCAAGAGAAATGAAAGTAGATGTTGGCAAAAGACTTCACAAGAATATTCATAGCAGTTTTATTCAAAATTGCCAAAATGTGGTTGTATACTGCAGGTGTCTGGCAATAGGCGAATGTATAAACACACTTCGGTATGTTCGTGCCGTAGAATTGCTACCCAGCAGTGAAGAGGAATGAACTTGTCCATAAAAGCAGCATACGTGTATCTAAGAAACATAGAACGCTGCTCCTGTCCTCCGAGGGCTGCCAGTCTCTAGGGGGTGAGGGCGGGGGATAAAATGCGCTCATGTCCACACCGAAACTTACTAAAAAGAACAGTGTGCCTAAGGAATTCACTAAAGATGGGCAAAGGCAGAGGACCTGCCGGGGGAAAGCTAGAAGAAAGCAAGCACTGTAGACATACACTGCTTGCCAGTTAAAATACAGACTGTCTCAAGTAAGTAACATTAGGATTTCATCTCTCACAATACTTTCTTTTCCTTCAAGTTCTTTACCACCAATTTAATGATAATTACAAATCGATGTATTCGCTCGCTAGGCAGTGAAACCTAGTTTCCCCCCATGTTGTATATAAAGCTGTGTTACAGCCCCTGTCGTATAATTGGTCTTGAGTAAGTACGTGTGGAGTGAATGGTGTGCTCAAGAATCAGGAACACGTAAGATGCCCTGAGTAAGCAGTCGGGCTGAAGGTGTGCCAAGGGATGTTTTGAGCTGAATTGGTGGCAGTTCTCCCGAATAGACTGGGTGAAGGAGTGGAAAGTAGGAAACAGCTTCAGGAGTTAGGCATTGTTACGGGATGCTGCATGTTTACCGAGAGCGAAACTGCAGGGCCAGTCATGGTGGTGCACACCTGTAATCCCAATACTTGGGAGGCGGAGGCAGGAGGGTTGCCAAGAATTCATTGCCAGCCTGGACTATGGAGTGAGACTCTTGTCTCAAAAAGCAAACAGACAAATTGCAGTGCTTGACTATGCTGCCTACTTTGTTTAAATGGCAATAGTATGTCATCTAAGGAGTCACTACTGACTGTTCTGAGTGTGGTTTTTCAATGTCGTTTTCCCTCATACTCTTAGAATTTTGAGTTTCAAAAAGTGTCTTTGTCTATGATAATTGATGTTGAATTCTTTTTTTTTTTATACTTTCCCCTTAAGTCAAAACAAGAGAAGATGGCATGTAGAGATAAGAGCATGCAGGACCGCTTGAGACTGGGCCACTTTACTACTGTCCGACATGGGGCCTCCTTTACTGAGCAGTGGACGGACGGTTATGCCTTCCAGAATCTTATCAAGTAAGTGAGTTGTTACGATTAAATGAAGACTTGAGAAGTTCGGGTTTTTTAAGTTTTCTGTAATTACAGTCATTGATAAATTGTAGTAGTGGTGGTCGTCGTTTCATTTAGTTTTAATCACCACACGTGTAAAGAAACAGGAAATAAGGTAAAATCTTTAAAAAACTGCTACAGATAACCAAAGGAATAAAAACAAAAACTACATTGAAACTTAAAAGAATCAAAATTATTGAAACTAAGGACAAAAAAACCTAGGTTTTTACTTGATCCCTTTTAAATTGGTGGTGGACTTTGTTAGGTAGGGTGTTGGCAATCAAACCCAGAGCCTCACACACGCTGGGTTAGCACTGTGCTACACCCCCAGCGCCTAAGTGATAGATTTTCAGTACGAGCCTAGTGGGCGTTGGTCAGAAACAGAATAGACAAGGACTTGGGGAAGAATTTTCTGAGTTAGGTATAAAACAAAACCACAGAAGAACCGTATAGGACATATCCCTGGTGTCCTTTAAGAAAACAGTATACAGTCTTCAGACATAGTCACTTTGGTTTTTGTTTTTATTTTTGGTTTTTTTTTTTGAGTTTTCGTAATAGTCATTTGAGCAGAAATTAAATTTTTTTTTTACACTGTCATTTGTGTATTAGAGAAGTCATGAAATTTTGCGGTTATGAAAATTTTGTGATTAAAAACAAAAAGTTTTTTTTTCAATTACGTGGTTCCAAAACAGAGAGGAATAGGATGAAAATTTTTTCCTTCCAGAATTTTCAAACAAATATTTCAGTAAATGAGTAAAAATGTAATTAAATATACTAAGAAGTATAAAATATTTTAAAAATTGAACTAAAATCTACATGGGGTTAGATTTTTTTAAAGTTTGGTTTTTCCTACTGGTTATTTGGGGGTTTTTATGGATTTTTGGTTTTTTTGTTGTTGTTTTGTTTCCTTTGGATTTTTGAAAGGGGGTCTCACTATGTACTTCAGGCTGGTTTTGAACTCACTGTGTAACCTAAGCTAGCCTTGAACTTACTGTGATCCTCCTGCCTCAGTCTCCCAAGTGCTGGGAGTACAGGCGTGCACCACCATGCCCAGCTCCCAACCCACAATTCTTTGAATCTACATATTATTTCATGGGCATGTGTGTGCACATGTGTGAATATTGAGGGGAGGACGGCAAGGCACACCTAATAGTAAAGAGTTTTTTTTCCAGATAAACAAAGTTCTTGAACTAGTATATTTACTGTTAAATGGATGTTTAGTCAGTGATCTGGCTCATTTTGGATCTAAACCAATTACATTGTCAAATTAATGCTTGCTTATTTGTAATACTCTGTGTAGGCTAACCTTGCTTATAGCCTTGCCCATTTTAATGTAGTAGCATAAATTATACTGCAGGCCTGTACCCTAGAATAGTCTTACTTGTTTGCTTGCCATTCTGCTGAGAAAAATATCCTGAATCTGGGAAAGGTGTGACAACTACACTGCTTACAGAAGAAGGTAGAGTGAGCTTTTTTAAATAGGATTTCATCATTTTGCAAGTATGAAGATTAGTTCCAGAACAGGAGATGGGAACGTGTGTGTGTGTGTGTGTGCGCGCGCGCGTGTGTGTGGTGGGGGGATTGGATCCAGGGCCTTCACACTGTGAACTGCACACGGAGGCCTTTTACAATTTTTAAATTTTGAGACAGGGTCTTGCTAAATTGCCAAATTGCCCAGGCTGGGCTGGAATATTTAATCCTCTTACCTCAACCTCCCAGATTGCAAGGATTATAGGCATGCACCCCCATCCCAGGGTTAGAATTAGAAACTTTTAAAGAATACTCAACCTGTAGTTTTCTTTAAGAAAAAGTAGGTATCTTTTTAGGAAATACGCCAGTAGTAATGATGTTAGATACCAGATGATATATAAAATACTGCCTTATACTAATTCATTCTATGTCACATTCTCTAAGGAGTAATTACTAATCATAAGACTTCATGACTTTCTCTGAATAAGTTTTTTTTAAAAAAATGATTAGTTAAATCAGCTGTGGTAGCACACATCAGTAATCCCACCACTTGGATACTGAGGCAGGGGCATGGCGAGCCTGAGGCCAGCCTGTGTGCTGCATGAGAGAAGAAGCCAGCTTGGACTGTACAACAAGACCCTGTACTTAAAAAAAGTCTTCGAGGCTGGTGTGTAGCCATTTCATTGGATGGGGTTGATTTGGAGGATAATGTCTCACTTAGATTGGAATAAGTGAAAAGCCTAAAATGAAAATCTTGTTTATTTTGCTTACCATTGTACAAACTTTTTGTCTAAATAAAATTTGAGGAAGTTTGACCCAAACACAAAATAAAAACATATTTAGAACATTTTGTATCTTTTTTTCTTGATGAAATACAGATCTTCACTTTGTTTTGTTGAGATGGTGTCCTGCTGGGTTGTTCAAGCTAGATTCAAATTCTTGGGCTCAAGCAGTCCTTCCACCTCAGTCCTGAGTAGCTGGAACTGTAGACAAATGCCACTGTTCCAGCTCGGATCTTTACCTCTCTCCCCGACCCAGTACTGGGGATGGAACTCAGGGTTTTGACACTGAGCTACAGCTCTAACCCTTTTATTCTGTTCTTATTTTGAGACAAGGTTTTGTTAAGTTACTTAGGCTGGGTTTGAACTTCTGATCCTACTGCCTCAGCCTTCCAAGTGCTAGGATTACAGGGGTGCAGTACCACACCCAGCTGAGCAGGTCATTTACTTAGGTGTTAAAGTTGAATCAGAAAATTCTTTCTAGTCAGGAAGTAAAGTCGTAATAGAATCTTGGTAAGTTCCTTCCTCCTTGTCTGCTTTCCTCATAACCAGTGACTCAAAGCACAGGCTCACTGCAAGAAAATCTCACTCATTGTTGGCTCCTATACCTTGGAAGTTAAACACACATCTCCATTAGATTTGGAGGGCTTTGTGTTTTTGTATCGGGAGGTGAGCTCAGGACCTTGCTCTTGCCAGGCAGGCACTATGCCGTTGGGCTATCTCCCTGGCCCAGAGGGGCTTATTTTTTCTGAAGTTTATCCAACATCCAGGTGACAAAGTTATTTGTGTTTGTTCTACAACAGTGATAAGAAATTTTTTAATCTTCCTCCTTTGTGCCACATCTTTGTATCTCTAGGCAACAGGAAAGGATAAATTCTCAGAGGGAAGAAATAGAAAGGCAACGGAAGATGTTAGCAAAACGGAAACCTCCTGCCATGGGTCAGGCACCTCCAGCAACCAATGAGCAGAAACAGCGGAAAAGCAAGACCAATGGAGCTGAAAATGAAACGTATGTCCTGTATTGATGTGAACTGAGATGCCACACCCTCCCCTCGAATACAAATGTTCTATTTAATGCCACTGGGGAGTTTAATTTACAGCAGTCCCTAGAGTTTAAGCTTGTTTTAGTCATTAGTAAATTTGTTCAACTCATATACAAACCATGTAAAATTAACTAATTTTCTTAGGCTTGTCCTATTTTGTTTTGTTCTTTGAGACAGGGTTTTCCTATGTAGTTCAGGCTGGTCTTGAACTCCTGACTGCTCAAAAGAGCATTTAGTGAAAGTAATAAACTAAGGAGTGAGCCATAGGCACACACCAAAACTACATTTCCCGAGAGGCAGATCCTTGACCTTGCCAGAATTTTTGTCTGTTCAGGAAACCTAAAGGTCTTGCAATACAGTCATCTTCTTTTTGTCTGCCAGGCAACAATTACTACATAGCTGTCATATATGAAAGGTAGAAAATCTTGAGTAAAACGCCTTCCTTCATCCCTTTCTCCCTTTTTCTTTAATTGACTTTCATATCTAAAGATAGCCACAGATGAGAAGTATTTTATTGTGTAACCTATTGACTAATACGCCCTTTCTCTTTCTTGTCTTTTTGTATCAGTTCCTCAAAACATAGTAACTATAATTCAAATATGCTACTTATATTACAGAATTGTTAAAGGCCCATGACATCCTAGAAATGTGTTTCTTTTTCCAGAGAGAGAGATGGCTTAACACCAGTTCTAACCCCATGGATGCCTTTGACATTCATTTAATAACTCTATGTTAAATGCTTATTTTATGGTAGGCCCAATACTGAGCCAAGGAATACAGCCCATTTTAGGAATTCACAATTTTTTTAGGGGAGTTAAACCGATGAATAAACTTAATTACTCTTAGTGATAAGAGTAATTATGTACTGAAGAAAGTACTTATGTACTGAAGAAAGTTTGAAAAAATTTTTAATCTTATAGCTGGATATTTTAAAACTAGAGTCTAAATATAGGTGTTGCTTTTTGAAAAGCTCAGGTAAGGGCCTGCATGTGAGATTGTCCAAACAAATCAATCTGATCATTGTTTTCTTTCATGAGTTCTATTTATATTATGAAGGTACTCTAACTCAGTATTGCTTAATAATTATTTAATATTAGTGCACAAAACCATTGGCCTTAAAATGGTAAAGAAGGCTTAGGCTTTGTGTTTCGTTTTATTTATTTATTTATTTTTTTGGTTTTTCTCCGGTACCGGGAACCGAACTCACAACCTTGCGCTTGCCAGGCAGGCGCTTTGCCGCTGAGCTAAATCCCCAGCCCCTTGTGTTTCGTTTTGATTTGTTGTGGAACAATAAGTAAGATTAGGCCAGTATGTCACTGAGCAGCTGTCAGCTGATGTTCTGTGCAAAATCCAAGGTGGAAGGCCTTCCGGTACAGCTTTTAGAGTGTTTGTGGCTCTTTCCTTTGAACAGAATCCAAAAGCAGGTCTCTGCAGCAAATTACCTTTTCTTTTCCTGGAAATGAACCTGTTTCAGCCAGAGAGATTCTTTAGCGATGATCTTTTATTTCTGCTTCTTTTTTTTTTTAACTTTAGTAGAGTAAGTTACATATGTTTGCAACTGTGAAGAGTAAGTATAACAACCCTACCTAGTGGGTGTGCTACTGCTTACTCATTCTGTTCTACTTGAGTTAAACTAAAGACTATTTTGGAACACTTCTTGCTGCCTAGGATAACTGTTTCCCTTTTCTCCTGTTTAGAATAAATCTAAACAGTGAGATTTGAAACTTTAAAGTGAATGTCCATGCTCCTATGATAGACTCGTAGAAATGGAGAAGTAAGATAATCATTTCTGCAATCTTCTGGAAAGGGAAAATTTGTGATTTATTAGATGTGTAAGAAGAAACAACTCCAAAGCCAAACACAAGTCTAATTTGTAAAAAGTTAGAAAAATACATGACCATATTTGTACATTATTTGTGAAATGCATTTTTACCTCTTACCATGAAGACCTATTTAGAGAGACACAACCAAACATTATATGCCTAAAAAAAATTTTAAGGACAAAACAAGCCAATGGATCTGATCATTCTTGATAATTAGACTTTGATACTATAATAACAAGGGGAAAGACAGGAAAATTAGGGTCCAGGGTTTGGGCTCTGGCCATGTAACCTAGAACAAACAACTTCAACCTCTTAACTCAGTGTCCCGAAAACTATGTAAGTGATAATACTTTCCCAATAAAACGTTGTGACTCCGTAGTGAGAATGTGAAAGTGATACTGAAAATGCTGCTTAGAACAGTCCCCAAAGGTCTGACTTGATGGGTAATCATTCATTTCATGCTCTATTTCACTTACATTCTCTTACCTCAGGAGCAAACGAGAAATGTTTATCTTACTTCTCCATTTCTACTAGTTAACGTAGAAGCATGCACATTCACTTTAAAGTTTCAAATCTCACTGAGCATTTCTCCTTACGTAGGTACACTGTGATTTCAAATAATTTACTGAAATTTCTGCCGTTATTTTCCAGGTTAACATTAGCAGAATACCACGAGCAAGAAGAAATCTTCAAACTCAGATTAGGCCATCTGAAAAAGGTAGGCATAATGAGAAAATCTGCTTGGAAAAAAATGATTTCTAGTTTACATTTAAAATGGAGATTATTTGGTCATTTGAGCAAATACAGTAGTAATTTCTTATAGCTATAGAAATCTTTTCCTTTAGTTTTATTCCTTTTTATTAGGGTATACTTGCCACACATAATGATCACATTCAGCATAGGGAATTTGTACCTGTACATAATACGTCTTAATTATTTTTTCCCATTCTCCTCACCTCCCTTCAGCCCTTCATTCGTAGCTACAGAAATCCTAGATAGCTACCTGCCTGTCATGTGTGTAATCTAAGATGGGACCCATGTTCCTTGTGGTATTTTAAATCACATAGCAGTTAGTGTGTCTTGCTTAAAACTAGCGAGGAAGAAGGTGTTGTACCAACCATACTCTAACACAAAGGCACCTACACAGTTTGTTACTGATGATGCTCATGGAAATGTCTTGGATATAGATCGCTCAGCTCCTAAATTCATCAGCCCAAGCATTACTGGCATGCTGTTTACAGTGACGGGTTGCTCAGTAAGCGTTTGACGCGTAGGCTTGGCGGTACACAACTGTAATGCTAGCGCTCAGAAGGTTGAAGCAGAAGGATTGTCATGAGTTTCAGGCTAGTATGGCCCACATAGTGAGCTCAAAGCCAGCCTGAACTACACAGTGAGACTTTGTCTCAAAACAAACAAAAATAATCGAAACAAAGCGTTCAGTAACTGTTATTGGTGTGTGTTATTTCACCTACTGGTTTTCATATCTTTCTTTCTCGATTGGCTCTGAGATCGAGTTAAATCAGTAGTACTTGTGACACCAGGCATAACTCCTCCTTGGAGAATAGAGCCAAATGGAGCGCTTCTGTAAAAGTGCGTGCCTGTATGTGTGTGCACAAAGCACTCCTAAAAACGTACACAGAAAGTTAACAGTGGTCACGTCTCAAGAACAGGTGTGAAAAGGAGGGAGGGAGGGGTGGAGGGCTTTTACTTTCCCCTCTTAATTCCTCTGTATGGTTTAGGTTTTACTTACTGTCCAGTTTTGTGTTTGGTTTTTAAAATCTTTTTATCAATGTAAAACTTCCTTTAGCTTTTCAGAAGAGAAAGAGCTGTCATTTTTGAAGTGAAACTCTGAAAAGATAGAATTCCCTGTATTCTAAGCCTTCTTTCCTTTTCACTTCAGGAAGAAGCAGAGATCCAGGCCGAGCTGGAAAGGCTAGAAAGGGTTAGAAATTTACATATCAGGGAACTAAAAAGGATACATAATGAAGATAATTCACAGTAAGCAACTTTGGGCATATTGGGTTGGAGATCGTTGGGTCCTTTCTGACATGAATGGAATGGTCTAGAATGATGTTTCTGTTTAAATTTGGCAAATGATCCCTAGTGTAAATGATTAAAGCTGAGGACCCCACACTGAGCTATATCCCTAGCCTTTTGTAACCTTTTCTTTTGAGACAGGGTCTTGCTAAGTTGCCCAAGTTGGGCTCCAATTTGTGATCCAATGCCTCAGCCTCCCAGAGGGCTGGGATTATAGGTGTGTCACTGTGCCTGGCTTGCTTAGCCCCCTTGTAGGATAGGACAGTTTTATGAACAGAATTATGGTCTGCTTTGGCTTTAAATATATTTTAAATTTATTAAATACATGTGTATACATACTGCATGTTTATACAAGTAGATATCACTACAACAACATAACTTTGCAATTGTGAATGGGCAAGATGTGCTCCATACTTCATATTACCTACGGAACCTTGAGAAAAGGCACACCAGCCACAGGGTGGCGCTGTGGGAAGAATACCAGGTTGAGATGACCTAGTTTCTGAGTGACTCTTACAGGGCTTGAGACTCGGTAAGACTGGCCAGGCGTGATGGTGCACACCTGTAATTTCATCACTTTGGGAGGTTAAGGCAGGAGGATTGAAAATTTGAGCCCAGCCTGGGCAGTTTACAGATTAGTGAGACCCTCTTCCCAAAAATTAAGAACAACAAAAAGACTCTTAATTCTACCACATGAATTGGAAAGTAATGCTCACCTTTGTTTATAAGTCATTTAAAGGACTCAGTGTAGGAAAAGTAGGCTGCAAGTGGAAAAAGTCTTTCATCAGTAACTTGTTTTTTCCTACATGTTTCTGATGGAAACGTGTTTTTCACATAGCCACAGTTTTATATTTTTGTTTGGCCAATACGAGCCGTGGACCATTCCTCTGCCAAGTGGCAGGTGTGGGCAGTCATCATTCGCTAAGAACTTTTGTATCAGGCATGGTGCTAAGCTACTATAGTCTCGCTCTTAATCTTCATCATTACTGTCATCTTCAGTACATTGATCAGGAAACAAGATTAGAAAAATGTTGGCAAGGCCAGGTGTGGTGTTGCATGCCTGTAATCCCAGCACTTGGGAGGCCGAGGCAGGAGGATTGCTGTGAGTTCAAAGCCAGCATGGACCATATAGTGCGTTTAAGAGTTCAAATCCAGCCTGAACTACATAGCGAGACCCTATTTCGAAAAAAAAAGAAAGAAAAATTTTGACTAGAAGCCTGTGACTAGTATGACCAGAATCAAATGTGGATCATGCAGTGTTGTCATCTGTCTTCATAGCATGCTGCTTTGTTAGTGTTTAAGATCAGGAAGCAAGTACAAAACTTCATTTTTGCCAGAATCTATCATTTCTTGGTTACACTGTTAAAAACTGACAAAAAGTTGATGGGAATGTGATTATGTCATAGATTTTCTGCCTTAAAAAGAGAAAAATGAAAGCACAGTAGAATATATAATTTGCTTTATACTTGTGTGTTTTCAAGGCAGTGTAAAGTGTCTTAGACTCTTACTCTGTGAAGTTTGTAGTTTGAAAATCCCTACTCTGTTCTGATCTAGTCCCCATCAGTTTGGTGTTGATTTTGAAGCTGTCATCCGTAGCTGTACTCATGTGTATAGGCATTCTGGGAATTTTGAAAATATAGAAGGCTGTTGTCCTTGACCTCAGGATCTTACATCTTTTTCTACAGATTTAAAGATCATCCAACGCTCAATGACAGATATTTGTTGTTACATCTTCTGGGTAGAGGAGGTTTCAGTGAAGTTTACAAGGTACGTATGAACAACTAGGTAAAAAGGGCAGAATTACTGTTACGAACTCGGAGAACGTGCAGAAGAGGGCTAACTGAGTTCAGAGGTACCTGGTTGCAGTTAAAAAGCTTTAGGAAACTGCATGTCTTTGGGAAAACTACGTCCGGTATATATAAGTGAAAAAGAAGAATATTTTGTTCTGTTTTCCGGCTTGAAAAATACATAATTTCTTGTACTCTGAGTACTTTGAAGATAACGATATGCAGTGTATTAAGTATTGTTATTTTCCTATTACCTTGTTTTGAAATTTTTTTCCTCTGTAAAAGAAAAAAGAAAAATAAAGAATTACGGATAAAACAAAAAGGAAAAACAATGCTCACTTCTGGTGGGTGGCAAAATTATGGTGATTTCGGGGCTGGGGATTTAGCTCAGTGGCAAAAGCGCCTGCCTGGCAAGCGCAAGGTCGTGAGTTCGGTTCCCGGTACCGGAGAAAAACCGAAAAAAAAAAAAAAAAAAAAAAATTATGGTGATTTCTGTTCTACATCATCCACAGTTACTACAAATGCTTAGTGTTATCTTTATTTTTTTGTTTTGTTTTGTTTTTCGGTACCAAGAATTAAACTCAGCACCTTGTGCTTACCAGGCAGGCACTTGTGCCACTGAGCTATATCCCCAACCCCTTATTTTTGTAGATTTTTTTTAGTGAAATATATATGCAAGTTAGGTTGTTATTTGAAAGCCAGCTTTTTGTTTTAACACAGTTCTCAATTAGACAGTTTAGCAGCATTACATTCTGAAAGAATATCCTCTCTTAGAGTGTTCCACTGAGGCCAGCGAAGTACGGACTACTGCATGTCCAGGTCAATACTCACTAAGGGGGAACCTAGCCAGTTTTAAAATACGTAGCTTCGTAACGCGTTCAGCAGTTCCTCGGCGTGTCTGTGGCGCCTGGCGGTCCAGTGGAGAACTGGCTTACGGAGTAGCCATCGCTGTACAGGGGTGCGAGTTTCCTCTTTTCTGGGATGCAGCCTTCACTGTTCTGATGCACATTGTCCAGTGAGGGTGACGCTTTTAAAACTGCCCGGTGCTGCATGTGTGTCATAGGTTCACCACCACTGCATTATGCCCGTGTGACTGTATTTGAGCAATCTTTTGAGTAAGATACTGTTTTCATGTCAGATAAAAACAGTAAAAACTAATTCTACTGTTTTTTTTTTTCTTTTTTAAATTTTGGTTTTTTAAATGTTAATTTTCATTGTGAATATTTTTATAATTAACCTTTTTAACCAGTGAGTGTGGAATATAGCGGCATTAAGTACGTTCATAGTTTTGTGCAATTGTCATCACTATCCAGAACTGTAATGTGATTTTTTTAGTGCATCACTGGTTTTGATTTTGTAGTGTCTTGTTCTGTGTTCGTAAATCTGACTGGCAGCCATAATAGTCACGCTTTGGTTCAAGCAGCCTCATGGAGTTTTCATGTCATAGTTATCCTAGCCCTTTAGAATGAGTTGTGAAATTTCCCTTTTTCTACGTTCTGACCTTTACATTTAACTGTGAATTATTGGCTCTTTGGAAATTGGTTTAGCTGACTTACTATTTTTATTTTTTTATTTGGTTTCTTTTTTGAGACAGGGTCTCACTGTGTAGTTCACATTGACCTCATTAATAACCAGACTGGCCTCGAACTCGAGGTGATTCTCCTGCCTCAGCCTCCCAAATGCTGGAATTATAGGCATGTCTACCTTAACTGACTCATTAAAACTGCCGAGACAGGTTCTACTTTGGAAGAAAATCTCCCAAAGATGTAGACTACCTTTTCAGTTCCTTCCATCGATACGGGTCTATTCAGATTTTCTTCTCCTTTTCATGTTAATTTTGGTAATTTTTTGTGGTAAAATCTTGTTTCATCTAGATTGAAACAGATCCGTAACCTTAGTCATTCTGCCTCATCAAATGTCTGTGTTTCTTGTGAAAGAAATCTTCTATTGTGTTGAGTAGTACTTCATCAAATTGTGATTTATTCACAAGTTCCTCAAAAATGCATCTTTTTTCACATAGCAGTGCCTTGCTGATGCAGGATGTCCCGGAGGTGGTCTTTGAGGGGAAGTCTGCCCATATCTTGGGCTGTGCGAGAGAAGTTTTTGTGTAACTAATATTGGCCATCTGGGATTAAAACTCTTCATTGACCTACCATACAGGAGTGGGACTAAAAACAGGACTGAATTTTGTTTTTCTTTCTGTTTTTATTTTAATAAACACAGTATATAAAAATCACAGGGTCATTTTGTAAATTACCAAAGAGTTGTGTCCTGAGGGGTTATTTTCTCCAGGAAGCAAAC
Source organism: Chinchilla lanigera (assembly GCF_000276665.1). Lineage (NCBI taxonomy): Eukaryota > Metazoa > Chordata > Mammalia > Rodentia > Chinchillidae > Chinchilla > Chinchilla lanigera. The sequence goes on along the minus strand of NW_004955478.1, from coordinate 9,126,396 downwards.
AGTGTATAAGCTAAGGTTTCACAAGTGTAAGACTTACCCCATGAAGTCCAGTCCTCAGCTGAAGGACAGGAAACAGCACAAGGGAAAAGGCCTCAGAGGAGGATGGATGACACTCGCGAAAGAGCATTGTTGGGAGTCGGCTGTCAGGCGTGGGCTGCCTCTCGGTTTGTGGTGCATGCTTGGGTTTGTTCTCTAAACCCTTCGGTGCCAGTGTGTCTGGAGACATCTGAGTTATCTAATCACAAGTTTCAAGATTGTTGCAGCACTCAAGCAAGTATGTGAAGGGCTGTCGCTTACTGCTGTTTTTATTGAATAGAGCATTGGGTATTTTGGACTTTGTGTTAAATAGAAACTTCAGATCAGTTCCCTGTAATTCTTGTTAGTAGTTATCTGGAAAATAATTTATTCCTTTTTTATAGGCATTTGACCTAACAGAGCAAAGATATGTAGCTGTGAAAATTCACCAGTTAAATAAAAACTGGAGAGATGAGAAGAAGGAGAATTATCACAAGTAAGTCATATTAAGTGTCTGATTTTTCCAAAGTTAATGGTAGTATCTGTAGGTTAAATACTGCGCTAAGAGGGCCAGGGATACAGCTCAGTGGCAGTGCCTGCCTGGCAAGCGTGAGGTCCTGAGTTTGATTCCTGCTACCCAAAAAAAGGTGTTGTGCTAAGAACTTCCAATGAAATGTTACTGGTTTTGTTTCATTTAATCCTCCCTTCTCTTAACTGCCTTCGGAAAGTGAAAATGTGTATATAGATAATCTTTTCTTTACTGATGTGGAAGCTGGTATTTTGAGTAAAAGTTAGGAATTGGCTGAGCTGTATTTAAATACAGACTTTGCTTAATCTAAAACCCACACTTGCAACTCCTTCCCCTTCCATTGTGCATAAAAAGAGCTACAGTAAACAAGTTAAGCCTCAGAAACCAGGGCGGCTTGATTCTAGAAATGACGAGTATCCTTCAGTCAGGAGACCCTGGGAAGCCAAAGGCGGGGCTCTTTGCTACCCCAGTTGTTTCCTTACGGAGGAGACGTGTTCGGGGGTGCTCCTGTCGTGTCCTGCCGTGTCCTGGCAGAACTTAGTGAGTTCTTCAGCCCCTCAGTGCCCCGCCGCCGCCCTGCCCCTCCCTTGTAGCCGCCCATCAGAAGTGCCCTGGTCTTCAGTCTCCTCCCCCTGGACTGGCCTCTTGAGAGGCTGGTAGTGGTCGCCCTCTTCTGTCCTTGCGGTGAGAGGGTGTAGGGGGCGGTCTCTTCAGAATGAATAGGTACCACATAGACAGCTATGAATTCTTTTGTTCTGCTCCTGTCAGGTTTTGTCTGTATCTTGCCTGAGTTTCAGAACACCAGAGTTCATAACTCACTTTCTTTGGAAGCCCCAGGCTTAAATTTGCTACTAGGTCCCCTGACGTGCTGAGCTTCATTTCCCTGTTGTAGGTACAAGTGTCGAATGAGACAAGTCCTGCCCCTGAAAGCCTATTTTGATAGAAGCAAGCACCCTGCCTAGTGGCGCACACCTATAATCCCAGTGCTGGGGAGGCTGAGGCAGTGAGTCTCTGAGCTGGGCTACGTAGTGAGTTGAAGACCAGCCTGAACTATATAGCGAGACCCTGTCTCAAAAAAAATAAACACCTCTTAACTATTGAGGTGGCCTTGCATTTTTTTTTCTCTAATACTTTTTTTTTTTTCTTTTGTGTTTTTGAGACAGGGTCTTACTATGCAGTTCAGGCTGGCCTTGAGCTCACTTTGTAGCTCAGGCTGGTCTTGAACTCACGACGATCCTCCTGCCTCAGCCTCCTGAGTGCTGGGATTACAGGCGTGCGCCACCACACCCGGCCTTCTGTAATACTTTGGAGGGGGAAAAAACGTGGACTTTGAGGTAGCTTTTTAGTTAACTTGTAAATCTCAAGAGAAAAATCAAGCATTTCTTTAACCAGTTCTTGGGACCCGGACCACAACAATTCTTGCTGTATACCTGTTGTTCATCAGGGCCCGAAAAGTCTTCCTGTTCCACAGATTGGCAGTGGCGTTCAGCACTGGATGGGAGAAGGTTCCTGCGGTACTTAAAGAAGTAGGGCTTAGCAGAGGTAGGAAAAGGGATAGTGTGTGCTTGACGCGTGGCCCCCTGCGTGTGCGTCTTACGTGACAGGCAGCTGCAGTCCAGATGCTCCGAAGAGCAGATACGTTCTAAGTGCATTCCAGTCACTTGACGCGTCTGGGCCCGTCCAGGCGCACAGCGTGCAGCAGCGTGTGCCAGGAGCACTCCGAGAAGGAAACCGCGTGTTACCCTGACCGCTTAGGACTGAGAATTGCCTCTGTTGTACCGCGGCTCTGAAGAGGACCTCAGGGTGGGCTGAGGCTGAGAGCTTACCTGGCATGCACAAGGTGCACCTCAAAAAAGGGAAAGTGCCAGTGAGTGGTGAGCTGGTACATCCTTTTACGAGGGTCCTTTTGTATCCTTGGGTCTTACTCCTTAGCTACCTGTGCATCGGCCACTTTAAAACACCTGCCCCTGTTAGGGACTAAGACCTTGGGAACGTAGTTCTCTGTGTGCCAGGATTTATGCATACTTTGCCTACACTCAGAATCTAACTTTGAAGCTGATCTTAAGAGAGGTGTAATGTTGACTATCACTGTAAGTACAGGAGGACAGTGTGTTCATCTGGTGTTTTGAAACAGTAAGGGTTTGAAGCCAGGCCCGGGTCCCTCCTTGGCGAAACTGTCAAGCAGTTTACGTTCTGGTGGGTGTAGAGGGGCTCTTTCATAATCGGGGTGTGAACTGAAGGGGTTGTCTGAGCTCTTTGCCCTTCCAGCTCAGGCTGACGGTGGTGCCTTCCTACTCAATTTCTTTATCAGAGGAGGATTATGACAGGGCCTGAGTTCCATCTGTGGAACCTTCTGGGCAGGGGCTGTTTCCCAATGGACAGACCCTGCGGAGGGAACGTACAAAATTCTTATGACCTCCATTATTACTTGGGAGAAAATTCTTCAACATTTCCACCTTCCTTCGAAAGATCTTGCTATAAGTGATATGAAGTCATACTGTGCTGTAGATAATAGTAAAGTGGCAGTGTGTCATTAACATCTTTGAATTTAGAGAAAGCTTAGATTAAGCACATAACAGCCTTTGAAGAGTGCTTTGAAAATTCATTTTTAGGGTTGAGGATGTAGCCCGGGGTAGAGTAAGGCTTGCATCGCATGCTCATGGTTCCAGGTTTCTGGTCCCCAGTACCAGCAGAAGGGTAACAAATAAAAACAAAGGCATTGTTAAGCTAATACTAAAGAAATAGATTTCTGTGTTGCAGTGACCTGATAACATGAAAGTGCCGTTATCCTGTATAGTAAGGGCCTTTGTGCTCGCTTCGGCAGCACATGTACGTAGTAAGGTCTTTTATTTGCTTTTCCGTTCTTCAGGATGGTTTCCCAGTCTTGTGTGTGTGGTTTTACAAAAAAAGAAAAAGGAAGGAAGGAAGGAAGAAAACCTGGTAGAAAATAAAAGGTGGTTGTTTTGTTGAATTTTGAACGCTGTTCTGCCTTTTCTTTTCTCTGTTGCTCTCCCACAAATTTAAAGTAAACTGATTGTGTGACTTTTACATTATGAAAGCATTAGTGTTGCTAGATTTCTTTAATGCTCAAAAATGCATTAAAACTTCTACAGAGGAAAATTTTCATATAAAGCTACCTGCAAAAACGTTGATAAATTAGTGTATTATGCTCTTCTTTCTAAGATAAAAGCAGGTGTTACCTAAATACTCTGTGTAGGAGAGTAACTTCCCTTTCTATTAAATCCCTATTTCTAGTGGGTTAACCCTTTGGACACTCAGTTAAAGTGGGACATGGGAGAGACATAGCTCGGCCCTCCTTACTGAGCTTGACGTGCACTGCAGGAGTATTCTCAGGGGCCCTGAGCGCATTCCCCTCGCTGGCAGAGAGGCCTTTACATGACACTTCCTTTGATTATTAATTTTTCCTGCCTCTCGTCCCCCCCCTCCTGAAGCCTTGACAGAAAAACTAGTCTTTTATTTGGAATGTACAAAATGAAGTCGTTAAAGCAAAAGGGCAGAGAATTTCAGAGTTACAAGGCATGCTTGTGTCAAAAATGACGTGAAGTGATCTGCTTAGTCCATAGATTTCTTTCCCCTTTTTTTGGTTTTTCGAGACAGGAGCTCACTATGTAGTTCAGGCTGGCTTCAAACTTACTGTGTAACCCAGAGTAGCCTTGAGCTCATGGTGATCCTCCTGCCTCAGCCTCCGAAGTGCTGGGATTATAGGTGTGAGCCATCACCTCCGGCTTCATCATCTTTTTTTCTTCTTTTTTCTGTTTGATCTTTTGAGTCTGGGTCTTGCTGTGTAGTTCAGACTAGTCTTAAACTCACTATATAGCCCAGGCTGGTCTCAAACTCGTGGTGATCCTGTTGCCTCAGCCTCCCCAGTGCTGGGATTACAGGCGTGTGCCACCACTCCCTGCAGTCCGTAGATTTCTAAACTGTTTTTTAAGCAGCATCACCAAATACGTTATGTGGAATCTGGATGTATTAAGGAAGACAGGTGCAAAGGTACTTTGGTGAAATGAGGATTTGGGCCACACTTTAAACCTCCATCCACTAAGGAGAACGCCAATGCTGGATCTTAAGGAGCCACCCCTTAGAGTGTGTATCTGACACTGCTATGCCCTGATACTGGCATATATTTTTTCTGCAGAAAAGATATAGTGATGGTTCACTGGGCGTGGTGGTGCATGCCTGTAATCCCAACACTCAGGAGGCTGAGGCGTGAGGATCACCACGAGTCTGAGGCCAGCCTGGGCTACATAGTGAGACCCTGACTCAAAAAACTGAAAAGAAAACAGAAAAGAACAAAATGATGATGAAGCCAGACACGATGGCACACTCCTGTAACCCCAGCTCTTGGGAGGCAGAGGCAGGAGGATCAACAAGAGTTTGGGGCTGGGCTACATAGTGAGGTCAAGGTCAGACTGAATTCCATCTCGAGGGCTTGTCTGACACTTCTCAATAATGTGAGGAAGCATGTAAAGAAGCAAAGGTGACCAAAAGTGACAATTTGAAAAATAAGTCCATAGTTATCTGTGCCTTCCTCCCTGATATTTTTTTTTAATTCTTTGTCCCTGATTTTTTCTTCAGCTTTTCTTTAGTTGAATATTACCAATTTCAGAAAGCATCTTTTTGTTGTGTTGTGTTGTGTTGTGTTGTTTTGGTTTTGCTGTTGTGTTTTGAGGCAGAGTTCTCACTGTACAGTCCTTGAACTCACTGTGTAGCCCAGGCTGTCCTCAGACTTGGCAGCAATCCTTTTGCCTCGGCCTCCTGAGTGCTAGGATTATAGGTGTGTGCCATCCTGCCCAGCTTTTCTGGTTTTTTGAGATAGGCTCTCCCTGTGTAGTTAAGCCTGGCCTTGAACTCACAGCAGTCCTCCTGCCTCAACTTCCTGAGTGCTGGGATTGCAGATATGTGTCACCACACCCAGCTCATTTTAAAAGAAGTTTTGTTGTATCAAAGGTCCCTGCACCCCTGTACTGGGGATGGAATCCAGAGCCCCATGCATGCTAGACAAGAGCCCTGCCACTGAGCTACATGTCCAGCTCTTTTCATTATTTTTTTGTGTGTGTGTGACAGGATCTTGCTAAATTGCCCATACTAAGCTTTACTTGGGATCCTCATGCCTCAGCCTCCTAAGTAGCTGAGATATGAGCACATTCCACTGCACCTGGCCTTAAAGTTTCACTTTTCCAATTCTTGCCTTTTTTATAAAACACTACAAATCATAAGATGCTACAAGTTATTTAAAATGTTTTCTAGTTACTGTCTTTATAAGAATGAAATACTTTTAAAGGTACTGGTGATTATGTTGTATAAACATGCTCTATAATTCTTTTAAAATTCAATATGTGAATATCATAATATAATGCATTTTTTCATAATTTTATTAAATTATTTTAAACTAGAAAAGGCTTTAAACAAAAAATACTAATATAGTCATTACTCAGTATCTTTGGGGTGTTGGTTCCAGGACCCTCATAATAGAGAAATGTGCAGATTCTCAAGTTTCATGTAAAATGACATTGTGTTTATAAAAAACCTATGCACATCTTCCCATATACTTTTAAAAAAAATTTTTAAATTTTGAGACAGGGTCTCAAATTATGACATTGTGCATTTCGGGGTTGGCTTTGAACTCAATATGTAGAACAGGCTGACCTCCAGCTCTTGGCAGTCCTCCTGCCTCCTGCCTCAGCCTCGCAAATGCTGGGATTACAGGCGTGCACTACCACACCTGGCCCTCCATATGCTTTAAAGTCTCTCTCTGGAGTCCTTATAGTACTGAATACAGTAAATTCCTATGTGAATAGTTTAGGTCTGTACATGTTCATTACAGATAGTTTTTCTTTTTCCGGAATGTTTTCTACCCATAGTAGATTGAATGCAAAAAAGTAGAGAAATAAATATATATATATATATATATATATATATATATATATATATATATATTCTCTATTCTAAGAAAACTGGGATTCTCTTAACTTAATATTTTCTGTAAATTTCACATTTTCTTTGAACAATGGAAAGCTGGTAGTAACATATATTTTATTTGTAAGAAGTAAGATTTTAACTGGATGGGGTAGCTCATGCCTGTAATCCCAGCACTCAGGAGGCTGAGGCAGGAGGATTGCTGCAAGTTCAAGGCCAGCCTGGGCTGCAAAGTGAGTTCAAGGGCAGCCTGAACTGCATAGTGAAACCCTGTCTCCTAAAAGAAAGAAAAGTAAGATTTTAAAAGAAAAATGCAAAAGTACTGCCAATTGACTTATATATCAGGTAATCCCTTAATCCATGTAGTTTATAAGCTAAATTTAACCTTCTTCATGTAACCTTAGGATAAAAACTGTACAGCTATGAAGTATTTACAGTTATGAAGTGTTAGCTTTAGAAAAGAGGGAAGCCTGTCTTTGTAATTTTTAATCTTTGATACTTGGTTATAAACATAGATAGAGGTATGATTGCATAGAAAGGACCTGAAAGGGATAAAATGTTGGCATCCATGAAGGAAATATTTGAGCACTTACTATTTTCTGAATAGTTAGGTAAATGCCAACAGAAAATAGGATAAGGAAAAAGAAAAATTAGATCAGAGGGCCAGATAGGTCTGAATGAAACGAACGTGTGGAAATGGTGGAGAAGAGAGACTATTTTAAGTATTTTTGAAGAGTTTTTAGAAAACAAGCTAAAATGCCTTCTTGTTAATTTTCCATTTCGTTTGCAGGCACGCATGTAGGGAATACCGTATTCACAAAGAATTAGATCATCCCCGAATAGTTAAACTGTATGATTACTTTTCACTGGACACTGACTCGTAAGTACTGTGCCATATTACTTTATTTTCTTAAATTGTTGAGTGTTCATATAATAGAACTTAAATCTGGGTCCAGGATGTACCTGTAAAGGAACCACAGATTTATTACTTTATCAGCAAATGACCATAGGTAAATTGAGTTTTGGGTTAACCATACATCTCTGGGCCAAAGGACATGTGTACTTTGTGCTAGAAATGTTTTAACTATAAGCTTAGTTAGAAAAGCTAAGTGCAAGCTGATTGGTAGTGTTTGTCAGTTTCCATGGTGTAAATGCTCTCATATCCAGGTTTGAGCTATTGATTTTTCAAAAATCCATTTCACAGCCTCGGAAGCAGCCCATGTCTTTCACTGTTTTCTCACCCACGCTTAACCCTTTCCTTCAGCCCGAAGCAACCGCTGCTTTCTGTCTCTGTAGATTTCCTATTCTGGGCTTTCACATAAATGGAATAATACAGTATATGATTCTCTGTGACTTTGCAGAGCCTGTTTCTACCTTTAATAAAACTTTGCTACTGGAAAAAAATACTCTTATATAGATCTACCACATTTTGCTTATCTATTTGTCCTACAAATATTGCAATAACCAGCTCACAAAATTCCTAAGAATGTATTGGTCAGTTCGTGGGAATTGGCACAAGTAGTACCAGCGTGCCACTGACACGGCCCAGTGGGTGTGGACCGCTCAGGAGACTCAGCGGTGCTCTAGAGACCCTAATGAACTCCGCGGGCCCGTAGGAGAGTACCAGGAACGTGATGTCCTAGAGCAGTGGTGGCGAACCTGCGGCACGCTGGCCACGGCGGGCTGTTTATATCATTGAAAGCTCTACGAGGTTCACCATCACTGCCGAGAGCAGGAGTCAAAGGAGCCAGCGCTGCCGGCTGAAATGTACGTTTGTAGTCGTACAGGACGTCGGAATTGAAAGGGATCTCAGAGTCCTGCCTTCTTACCGTACAGGTGGGTTTTGAGGACCAGCAAGGGGAAGTGACTTGTGTGAAATCTTTGATAATCCTTTATACTGTTACTTACATGAATTTACTTATCTATTGGTATAGATAAGTAAATTTTAGAGCCTCTGGGCTGATCCAGGAGTTTATGGAGATACTTCAGCATTTAAAAAATATTTCTGTATAGGAATCTGGCCTGAGTCAGGAGGACATACTGGGTCTTAGTCTGGCCTGCAGGTGTCTCCTTAGCCTCTTAGGGTGATCTAGGCGTTTCGATCTGTTCATCCAGCAGCTCTCTCAGATGGCTACACGGACAACAGGCCCGCATTTAGAAATACTCCAGAGAGACCATACTCCTTTTAGTATGCTCAGGATTTTCCCTTTTTGTTAAGGAGCCCTTTATATCAGGCATAGCCGTGTGTGTTTGCATGGAGTAAAGTTGAGAAAAATACCCTACCCTAGTTAGAGGGCAGGAATGAGACAACCGGGGAGGTCTCCACAGGGCAGTGCCGCTCTTGGCTTTGATTAAATTTCTTGAATACGAGGCTATATCTCTCTCTAAAGTATAAGTGCCCAAACTGTTTCAAAATAGATACAATGACTTGGATTACCTGCTATTTTCAATTATATACATACTTTCCACTAATATGATAAATTGACTTGTTTCTATACTACTCTTATTTTGTTCTTCCTATTGTATATATGAGGAATTTTCACCAAAAATAAATTGGACCATTGTTTTAGAATGTCTTCTGAGAGTTGTTCGGGTTATTAGAAGAGACTTTATTTCTAGCTTGCATTTGGGCCAAAGAATCAGTCCACTGAACATGAGAGTCTGCCTCAGATTTCAGCGTCTCAGATCAGAGAACATAGGTATTTCACACAATGATTCTCAAGTGCAGTGTTAGCAAGCCAGGTGTGCTGGCACATGCCTGTATCCCCAGGGGAGACGGGTGCGTGTGTGGGTGTAAGTTCAAGGCCAGCCAGAGCTACACAGCAAGATCCTGCCTCAAAAACCCAACCAAAAAAAAAAAAAAAAAAAAAAAAAAAAACCCAACCAAACAGACCTCACAGCAAATCAAGTGCCGTGCTGCGGTGTCCTGCTGTGTCTCCTGAGTAGCACAGGCGGCTGTTCAGTTTTAGGGTTACACAAGACCGCGTCAGCTCCCAGTCAGTTAGAGTGCGTCTCAAAGGCCTGCGTTGCCCAGAGGCCTACAGCGCTCGTCCTGACCTGCTTGCTGCCTGTCCCTCGGCCTTCCCGTGCCGCATCCAGGGGAGGCGGCTGGCTCCGGTACGCTGTGCTTACTGGGCTCGTGCCCGCTGGCGTCCTGCCGAAGGCTGGATTCAGCCAACTTGGGGGGAGAGAGAGGGAGAGAGAGTGCGCGTTCAGCGCAGCTCACGTGCACCCTGTCCACCCCAGTTCCGGCTTCCCTTGGTGACCCTGGATTCTCTTAGCTCCATCTCCTCCCTCTGAACCTCTGGCCTTAGGGTGCTAATGTCTTCCTTCTGTGGATGACCACTGCGGTGCCCCACTAGCTGGTTCATCTTCTCAGCTGTTCCGCCCTCCGTGTGATCAGTCTCCTGAATTAAAGCTCCCTCTCTATCTTACTCACATGATTTTTATTTCCTGGTTATACCCTGACTTAGAGACCCACATTGGCCTAAGTTGGAGTAGTCAAAAGATACTCATCTCAGGGATATTCAAACAGTTCAGAAAGTTTCATTTCAATTTATGGTACCTTGGAGCATAGACACAACCCATAATGCCGCCAGTGGTACGTAGTTTTAAATGTGGCTCTATATGATGTGTGGACATAAAGGAGGAACCCCACCACACACATAATGAAGGAACACATTTGTGCAGTATTGTACCACTCTGCAGGGTGTGAATATAAACTAGTTCTTAGGACTTGGGCAAACTCTAGACTCGTTTTCCGTCTCAGTGCAAATGTTTGTGGTGAGAACTGGGTGCTTGATCACTGTCTGGTTGTTTAGAAATCAGTGCAGTATGTAGGTTTGAAAGGAGCTCCTTCAGAGAAGACGTCTAGTAAGCATACGTTACAGTTCTTGTCAGTAGTTTTAGAGTCCAGATTCAAGAAGAGGTAGGCCAGGATGAACTTCAGTATGGCCCATGGCAACATGGAAGGTGCAAGGCTCTTCTCCAAGAGAGCAGGCACTTTTCTTCTGCAAACTACTGAGATGAGCGGGCTCAGGTAACACACACCTATAATCCCAGCGCTGAGAAAGGCTGAGGCAGGAGGATTACAACTTGGAGTCCCGCCATAATTAGTACAAACACAAAACAAATCAAAACATTACTCAGATAACTGACAAAAGGAAAGAATAGGAGCCCTTTAAGGAAGAGGAAAGGGAAGCTATTACCTAAAGTTTTCACTGGGATTGGTTTAGGCAGTCTGCTCGTTCTTGTGTGATGATAAACGATGACTTAATTTGTCTTTAGGTTTTGTACAGTATTAGAGTACTGTGAGGGAAACGACCTGGACTTCTACCTGAAACAGCACAAATTAATGTCGGAGAAAGAAGCCCGATCCATTATCATGCAGATTGTGAATGCTTTAAAGTACTTAAATGAAATAAAACCTCCCATCATACACTATGACCTCAAACCAGGTATGTCTAACTTTTAGGAGACAGTAGCTTTTCAGTTTTCTAAGTGGTTTTTAATTTAATAAAATTACAAGAATTTGACTGGGGTCTGGGGATATAGCTCAGTGGCATAAGCACCTGCCTGGCAAGCGCGAGGTCATGAGTTTGATCCCCGGTACCTCACAAAAAACAAAACAATTTGACTGGACCCAAGAAGGGCTAGTATCCTGGCCTGGGCGGATGTGGTAGGAAAGGAAACCTTGTTGCACAGCTCTGGGTTAGGGGGTGGGTCAAATTAAACACTGGAGAAACAGTGCTCTTGTCTGCCGACGCAGGGCAGTCTGCGATGCCAGTCCCGTGACACTATTCTAGCAAGAACTATTCTAGCACGTTCGGTTTCGTTTATTCCCGTTACTCACACTGTATCACAATTTCTCTCCTCTAAGTTGCTTTGATAAGTGCCCCAAATTAACAGTTTACCTTGTACATACGCCTCTTAATTCCTTCATTGTTGAGCAGAATTTTTCATCCTTTTGTATGGTGATCAGCTGACTTTCACAGTCATCACCAAAGAGTAGAGAGGCAGTACATTGCTTATCTCTGTTTTTTGTCCTTCTCTTTACCTGCTTTTGAGGAGTCTGTGTATGTTCCATGTGCACAGCTTTCACCAGCTCACTGTGGTTATTAGGAAGATGACTCCCGGTTACCTTCTGCTGTAGCAGGATCGTTAGCTGTGCTTTACTCTTCTGAGAGCTGCTTATTATTTTTGTATTTTTTTGGTTTTGGTAGCTACATATTAATTCTGTTTACTATTTAATCTTCTGATATAATTCAGATGAGTGAAAAATTAATTATAATGAAGTGATTTCTTATGGCTATTGTGTGGTCAGGTTTTCCATCGTTGAATTTAATGGATTTTTATTGCCATGTGAGCTATAGGTGGCACTGTGGTACTAGCTTTGATTTCTTTGCATGTTTTCTTTGATGTCCCCCTCCCACCCCCAACTACTGTTCTAAACAAGGTTGTTTAGAGATTTCACCGAAAGGTCAAATGAAAAGGTCCCAGCATTTTTTACTGGCTGTACAAGTGATATTTTACTTTGGCAACTTAATTTTATTTCCAATACTCAAGCGTGCTGGTTTGGGCACATTAAGCAGTTGATTTTTGGAAAGCAGTTTTCATCAGACACAGAGGACCTTCCCCCAGTATCTAGAGTTAGGTTGCTTTATTCCAAAGAATTATATATTTGTTTTTGCATGTAAGAGTTGAGATCAAGCCAGGCGTGGTGGCGCACGCCTGTAATCCCAGCACTTGGGAGGCTGAGGCAGGAGGATTGTTGTGAGTTCAAGACCAGCCTGGGCTACAAAAGTGAGCCAAAGGCCAGCCTGAGCTGCATAGCGAGACCCTGTCTCAAAAAGACCAAAAAAAAAAAGAGTTGAGATCAGTTCTTCCCTTCTTATGACTTTGGATTTTTCTCATGATAAGTCTGCTTATTCATGAAGACTTTTATCTCTTTAGGTAATATTCTTTTAGTAAATGGTACAGCGTGTGGAGAGATTAAAATTACAGATTTTGGTCTTTCCAAGATCATGGATGATGACAGCTACAATTCAGTGGATGGCATGGAGCTGACGTCACAAGGTGCTGGTACTTACTGGTAGGTATCCCGGAGGTCTGCCCGGTGGAGACGCAGCTGTGCTGTGTTGAAGCATTGGTAATTAATGATTAACTTGTATATCTTGTATGCCAAAGCATATACATACATACAAATATAATCATCTTTTAGCATTTTGGCTCTTTGTATTAATATGTCCTTTTTTTTTTCTTTCCTCTCTTGGAAACCCTAGAGAGAAAGAACTTGTGTCTGGCCAGGTCTTTGAGTTGTATGTTCCTTCCACAGCGCTGGCCATGCAAGTCAGTAGAGAACGTGGTTACTCATGTGGTGTGTATAAGAATGGCTCTGAATTCTTGTCAGTACAAATCAAAAGTCTCTCTCTTCATGGGTTAATGTGATGAGGGGTTTGTTTCTAGAGTTGCCTGAGGATGATGGACTCTCAAGAATTAAGCAGTTGTGAAGATCGGGATGGAAAAAAACCACAGCATCCCATGAAATCTATACAGGAAAAAGTGAGCACAGTTTATCCATGTCTGTTAGCCATGTTCTAAGAGGTTTTGAGCCACGTCTCTCCCTCCCATCTTTTGTTGCTTGTCCCCCCACTTCCACCCTACCCAGCTAGCTGTGCCGCCAGTTCTTTAATCTCTCCTGTTTCTGCCTATTACTTTGCTCCCCCTGCTTTTGACAGTCAGAATCATAAAATATATCTGGGGCCAAACCATTTAACTTTGTGATGTTAAAGCGTGTTACAAAGCTTTCTTTTCCCTTCTGAGTAGTTAAAAACTACATACGTGTGATTCTGAACCTGAAGAAGGCTCTTTAGGACTGATAGAGAGGTACTACAGGTTCAGGGACTCAGACTGTTTACTTCTGGGACGGGGGGCCACGGGCCTTACCAGAGTACTGACCATCTAGGAGTGAGGGACCTGAGAAAGCAAACAAGCAAGAGGAGGAGGCCGTCCGCAACGTGCAACGTGAGCCTTGTTCTCCTCAATTGATGCGCTAATAACACCTCTGTGCTGGCGTGGCCTGTAATCCCAGCACTGGGAAGATTGAGGCCAGAGGATCGCTGTGAGTTCGAGGCCAGCCTGGGCTACAGAGCAAAACCCAACACTTGTGTACACAAAACTCTGCCTTCTGTCGTTCCTTCTTCCTTGTAGAGATGATACCTATAGTCAAAAGTCAGTCCCTAAATTAAAGCTTTGAAATTGTAGGTTTAAAATAGAAGCTGCTTTTACAGTGTTTATTCACCATGGTGGTTATTGTGGGTTAGTGTCCCTGTCACTAAGTGATGCAAAAATATCTGTAGTTGGGACGTTGGGGAAGAGTTTTGTATCTTTACTGTATAAATTAACTGAGACTTGGATTTGATCTTTGTTTAATAGCCTGTTCTTTTTTAAAGGTGCAGTTTTTTCATGTTTACAATATTATCTCACTGCTACTTAGTGCTCTCTTTGCCTAGCTATAAAAATTAGCATTTGGAATTTAAATAAAAGTTGTATGTTTTGCTCCAAAGTTATATTTTGGGGAGGATAGAGAAGGGAATATTTGGAAAAACATTTTGGGGGCATAGGGAAGTGTGTGTATGAACAAAGACTGGCTGCATGGTGGTGGTCACTGAAGAGGGGTGATGCCGGGGTTTGTTATATTGTACTTGCTACTTCAGGTTGTATTTGAAGATTTCTCATAATGTAAAGTAAGATGGGGGGGCGTCTGAGAAAATTAAACTATGAATTCTTATGAAGGTTTGAAAAGTATCACTCTTGGTAGAAACATTGTCATAGTCACCATGCTCTGTGTCATTTTTAAAATGTGATCTAGAGAGAGACCAAGAGGCTGGGAAGATAGAACATTTTAAGTGACTGCAGTTATTAGTTGTTCCTGAATTTTTGTACATTGACTACTTTAAAAATAAATAAATCATCAACTCTGCCTTGAACATCATTTCTTCTGCTGAGGACTTCTGTTGTCCTGGGAATGCAGCTGTGGTGGTACTTTGTTTTAACACAGTTCAGTTTTATATTATAGCACTCTTTACTTTCCCTATCAAAGCCCTTGATAGGAAATGAAGGCACTTGTTGTGTTTCGTAGTATTTAGGTAATGAACTAGTCTTTATGTCTTCATTTACACATCAGAAATTGAGACCTAGAAGGTGATTGACCAGACTTGTACTGTGAATTTAATAGTGTCTTTCATGTTCTTAAAATCTTGCTAAATTATCACTCTGCCTTTGGAAGAGTTTACCATCCCCAGTTCTTCTTCACCACTTCCACAAAAAGTTAGGAATGCGTTACAGTGGTCATTTTAGAATCAAAGTTATATGAACTATTTAGCCAAGATTATATTATGTATTTTAAAGAATTGAGGAATATGAAAAGTAGGGTCCCAAGAGGTTTTAATGGTACTTGAAAGAGTTGTTCTTTTTATATTTTGTTTCTTTTTCCTATATTTTTAATTTCCTTTTTTCCCTTCTTAGTTAGGTTCTAGATCTGTACTTTTTAGTATGAGTTGGTTTGGTTTGGTTTTTGTTTTCTTTAGTGCTGAGGACCAAACTTAGGGCCTGTGCATTCTAAGCACTGGCCTATCACTGAGCTTTACCCCAGTCCTCAGTTTACGTTTCCCCTAAAATCTTTCATTGTGAAATAATCTAATCAGAAGTCTCAGTCATCCAAAAATGTCTGCTAAGAAAAATAAGAAAACTGACGCGCAAACTCGTGAAGCGTTCCATATTTTTGTGCCCATCAGTATCAGATCCTTTAGAAGTTTACCTTATTCCCACCCACCTGAAAATAGAACCTTTGAAGACCTGTCAGTAGATGTGATCCTTTTGTTACGAGTTTTCCATGCCATCGGTAGGTACTGGTATTACTTGTGTGATAATGCGATGTGCAAGGAGGTTATTCCACCTAGCGAATTTATGAACAGTAAGTTGACAGTAAAAGCAAACAGCGTCAAGATCCTTTAGTAATCATGACAGGAAACATCCCAGCCTGGCTTACCGAGCTAGGAAGAACTTGCCATTTTTCTTTCCTTTTGATACCCAACAGATGCTTTTTTTTATGTAACTGCATTTGATCGGGACTGGGCCATGTAAAGATTACTTGATACCAACCCTGAAATCAACCAGTCTGGTTCTCAAGATAACAGAGTTGCGCCTAGATTGGATAGAAAAAAACGTGCTGCGAACAGAGAAGAGCTGTTGAAACAAGCCGAGTCTGTGATGCGGGACCTTGGCGCTCCCGGCCATGTTAGAAATGCAGTGTGAGAGCGAGGTTGGTACAGGTCTTGGGCCTACACTGGAGCTTTGTGCACTTGCATCTCAGGGACTACAGAGAGCTGACTTGGGTCTCTGGAGCGGAGAAGTAACTCTTAGCAACCCAGAGGGAAGCCAAGAAGGGACCAAGTGTGTTCAAAACCTCCACGGCCTGTCTGCGCTTCCCTTGGTAGGCCAGCCACACCAGCTCATATCGCAAAGGTTAAGAGGAAGTTTCGCTTCTTGGGAAAATTAATGGCTAAGGCTGTCTTGGATTTCAGATTGGTGGACCTGCCGCTGGCCCTCCCCTTTTACAAGTGGGTGTTGCGGTCGGAAACTTCCTTGACTTCACATGATTTGTTTGACGTTGATCCCGTTGTAGCCAGATGAGTGTGTCACCTCGAGAACATTGTTAGACAGAAGAAAAGGCTGGAGCAGGATAAATCGCAGACCAGAGAGAGTCTACAGTATGCATTAGCAACCCTGACTGTGAATGGCTGCTCAGTTGAAAGTCTAGGATTGGATTTCATACTGCTGGGATTTCCCAACATGGAACTGAAGAAAGGAAGGAAGGATATTCTGGTCACTATCCACAATTCAGAGGAGTGCCTGAGATTGGTTATCTTCTGGGCACTAAACGAAGGAGTTTCTAGGCAGTTTGACGCGTTCAGAGATGGATTTGAATCCGTTCCCCCCCTCAGTCGTCTTCAAGACTTCTATCCAGAGGAACTGGATCGGCTTCTGTGTGGCAGTGAAGCAGACACTTGGGACGCGAAGACACTGGTGCAGTGCTGCAGGCCTCGGATATACCACGGAGACACCCGTGAAGCCGAGCTGTGAAGTTCTTGTTTGAATTTCCTAGTGGTTTCGATAATGAGCAGCAGAGGTGGTTTCTCCAGTTTGTGCCTGGTAGCCCAAGATTGCCTGTTGGAGGTTTCCAGTGCCTGAATCCACCTTTGACAATTGTCCGGAAGACGTTTGAATCAGCAGAAAACCCGGATGACTTCTTACCCTCTGTGATGACTTGTGTGAACTATCTTAAGTTGCCAGACTACTCAAGCGCTGAGATAATGCGTGACAGACTATTAATAGCAGCAAGAGAAGCACAGCAATCATTCATCTCTCCTGATCGCAGCAAGAAATCAGTGTCTGCCTGTTACAGCAAAAGAAAAATTAAGATTTCTTTTCTAAAGGTATCACCTGAGTCAAGGAAACATGTTCTCCTTCTTGTAGGAAAAACAGCTTGCAGATTATAAGAGACACTTGGTTGATAATCATTAATGGCCCCATGGACTTAAAGTGATCAAGCCCTAAAACGTCGTTGTGGTGAGGTTTCTTTAGCAAGTTCTTGTTTAAATTATCATGTCTTTGATGAGTGACGTTTTTAACTTGCTTTGCTGTGTGAAATTTAAAAAGGGATGTTTTTTCCAGGCTGAAACAATAAATGTCACTGTGCAGTTAAAAAAAAAAAAACAAACTCACGAAACAACAGTTATTAAAAAGAAAGGAATGGCAGGCATGTGGCCCTCATCTCTGGTCCCAGCTCCATGTGAGGCTAGCGTGGGAGAACCTCCTGAGCCCTGCAGTCTGAGGCCCGCTGGGCTAGTAGCGACGCCCAGTCTCACAAGAGAAGAGAGGGTGGCAGGGCCATGCTGTGAAGCTGTCTGATAGAGATGGTGGATGGGAGGAGGAATGGTTTCTACCTCTTACTTCTTATGGTTCCTTCAAGCTGCAAGTTGAGATTTTTACACCAAGAGCACAGTGGGGTCGAAAGTAAGAGTTCTCCACAGAGAGGATTTTGCCAGCACTGAATCTGCAGACATTGATCTGTTATCTTCAGAATTCTGCCTTCCAGCTGTGCAGAGGCTAAAACTCCAGGCAGGTTTATTTGGTTTTCTGAATGCCCAGAGGCACGTATCTGCCATACTATACAATTTGGCGTGGTCTGTCCCTTGGTTTCTTTAGAAATCAGCAGTGGGGGAAGGAAGGAGTTTAGGTGAGGATAGAGAGTTCTGCTAACAACTAGTTTGTCTGACTTTTGGTACCTTATCTGTTAGTAAGTCCTGATCATCCTTAAAACATAAAATATAAAGTATCTTCGGATGTTTTGGACTTCTACATCACCCTTGATTTTGTATTGGAGTTAGTTCAGGTCAGGATTTCCCTCTAAGGAGGCAGAATGCCCTCTTCTCTCGAGATCTCTACTAGGTCCTGAATTCATTTGGACTAAAACACTGATTAGTTGTATGGGTGGGGGATGAAGCTTAGCGGAGGCCCGGGGCCCAGTCCCCAGCACCACAGGGAGGGGAAACCCCAGAACACTGATTCTTGAGACATCATCTTTGAGCAACATGGTTAAGTTTTAACATTTGTTAATGAAGCTGCTGGGTTTAATTCCTGGCGCCACAAAAACAAAACTTTGAGTGACACTTGGAATTGGTGCCGGCTTTAAACAGAGAAGTGTGTTTCGGTTCCCGGTAGAACAGTGCTCTCTCCCTGGCAGCATCTTTTCATGGACTCCTTTGTATTTCCGAGTTGATGGCTAAAATTCAGGTGTTTCTGTTTTCAACATGGTCTTTTTATTTTTCTTTTTTGTATCTTGTATTTATATATTCATGTTTCTAAGAATTTTTATTTCTCCTTTCCTAGGTACTTACCACCAGAGTGTTTCGTGGTTGGGAAAGAACCACCAAAGATCTCAAATAAAGTTGATGTCTGGTCAGTGGGTGTGATCTTCTACCAGTGTCTTTATGGAAGGAAGGTAAAAAGGCTCAGTGCAACGCTGGACTCCTGGGTGGCATTTGTAACGGTGCCTCCCTGTGGGTTAATCCTTAGAGTTAATCATTGAGTCACGCTAAGTAGAATTCGGAAAGTAGTGGTTGAAGTAAAAGACAGACTTAATAATAAAAGCTTTATTTCTAAGCACAAATTCTCAACCGTAGGGTACCTAATGAACTCTGCTGGGCTATTGAACATGTATTTTTGCTCTGCTCAGTTAGATCTGGGACATTTTGATTCCAATAATGTGTGTAGGAATTTACATGAATTAGTTCATTAATGTGAACAACCTTCCCAAGAGCCATTCTAAGGGTTCCAAGAACTGAAACTTGGGATGCCCCCTAGACTTTATTTCTGAACACCCTGTTAGTTAAAGATGTTATTAAGAAAAGCAAGCTTTATATTTGATGCTGGGGAGATGGTGTCAGAAAGTATTCCTTATCTATCACCCCTGATTCAGATAACATGTCGTTTGAACAAGTAATTAACCAAGCACGTAGTAAACTACCTAATGAATTTCCATGTTTGTTTGTTCCTTGCAATCATAGCTTACAAATAAATACGTATGCTCTATCTGTGTATCTATCCTAGTGTATTTCTCTACCCATATGTGGATCCAGTTGTGTATTTATATTCCCATTTTGGCCATCAGTGTGTTTGTGTCAGCGTTCCCTCCTAGGCTGTAAAAGCCAGATGGGATTTCTGCGACGCCTGTGAACTCTGATATACACCCTTAGGCCATGCTCTTAGCTCAGAGTGCAGCTTTCTCTTTCACTTCTTGGTTTGCCTTTCTCTGTTCTACCTCTCTCAGCAAGGGAACTGTTTATAACTAGTGGGGCTTAATTATTGCCTGTATTCTCTGATGGTGCTGAATTGTTGCTGATAGTGGTAGTCGAAGTTACCTGGAAAAAATTACTTGAGCTCTTTCACTAGAAATGGTGGTAAGCTTGAATTGACCTACAAGAGCGTTTAAGGAATGGAGTCACAGATGAAGCTCTTTTTTATTTTCCCACTTTTTTGGTAGCCTATTCTACTTCCTTTTCTATCTCTTCCTGTCAACATTATGGGTTGGCCAGTGTAGTTCTTAGGCCTGCAGGTATCACTCATAGTACGAGAGGTTATTGGTTCCTGCTCAGAATCTTCGCTTTGCTGGGAACCACGCTTGAGGCAGGAGGTGCTGCTTCTGATTCCTGCTCTGCTGTGACCTAGTCCTTAAGCTGTGAACCCCCACATCCCCACCTTCCACGTCCCCCTGTCTGTGAGAGGAGAAAACTGGAAGGGAGTATTTCCACAATTTCTTCCAGCCATGGTCAGGAGATGTCTCTGCTCCCTCCCCTGTGGTACTGATTGTATTCTCTTTAATTTTAATCAGAGGCCCACTTTTATTTGCTTGTTCATGTTGTGTTTCTGTTGCAGCCTTTTGGCCACAACCAGTCCCAGCAGGACATCCTACAAGAGAATACTATTCTTAAAGCTACTGAAGTACAGTTCCCGCCAAAGCCAGTAGTAACACCTGAAGCAAAGGTAAGTTTTGAACCACTGAACAACAGAAATGACTGCCTTGCTTTCTGTGTTATTTCTTGGGGTGATAGTGGGTGGATTTCTCCCACTGAAATTTAGCAGATAGGATTGAATCAGTATTCTAGAAACAATAGACAGAATTATGTGGCTTCATATTCTGCCTACCTCATCCCCAAGTCCAGTAAAAGGAATGTTGACAGATAGGCTTTTTATTTCACAAAGCTCCTTAGGGGCAGGGCATGGAAGGGAGAGCAGACCAATCAACAGAGATGCAGATAGACCAGTCACAGTGGGCAATACAAAGAATCCCTAGCTTTGTCCTTATTCAAGGAGTATGATCAGTTTTGGGGCGCTTAAGCCCACATAAGAGAAATAATGGTACTAAGGTGCCAGGTCCAGTGGTATATTCCTACCTACTCAAGAGGTTCAGGAAGTTCTCTTTAAAATTAAAAAAAAAAAAAAAGAGATTCAGGAAGGAATATCTCTAGTTCAGGCTATCTTAGGCAACATAGCAAGAGCTCATCTAAATAAATGAATGGGTGGATGGAACTGAGGTGTTAAAGGTTAAATAGTGGTGAGTGGTAAGTAGTAGATTGTCTAAAGCAGTTGGTCAAAGGAGGTCATTCATAAAAGTATACTGGGGCCAGTGTGGTAGCATATTGCTGTCCTCTCAGCTACTGGAGAAGCTGAGACAGAAAGACCACAAGTTTGAGGTCAGCTTTGGGGATTCAGTGAAACCCTGTCTCAAAATTAAAAAAAAAAAAAAAAAAAAAAATGTGGTGGCACATACCTGTAATCCCAGTATTCGGGAGGCTGAAGCAGGATGGACTGCTGAGAGTTCAAGGCCAGCCTGAACTACGTAGTGAGACCCTGTCTCTCAAAACAAACAAACAAAGGGCTGGGCCTGTAGCTCATTGCAAAGACCATGGGATTGATTGCTAGTACCTAGCTGAGTGTGGTGGCACACGCCTGTCCTGGCACACATTCCAGCAGTTTGGGAGGCTGAGGTAGGAGGGTCACAAGTTAGAGCCCAGCCTATGCCACTTAGCAGCTTAGCGCCACCCCATCTCAAAATAAATACAAAGGACTAGGAATGTAGCTCAGTGCAAAGGCCCTGGGTCAATCCCCAGTCCCTACCCCCACCTCCGAGGGAAAAAAAAAAAAAGAGAAAAATGAGGGCAACATGGAATGAGAAGTGGACAAAGAGACTATAATTGCTTTGTCTTTGCTCTGTTACTTAGCTCTTTCTGCATAGTAACCAGTCCTACTTAGATTGGTGGTGGTCAGCGTCACTGGATGCCATGGTCGTTGAGCAGTTCTAAAGTTCAAGCAAGTTACAAGTCTTAACTCCCTTCGCCAGTGTTTGGTTTCAGCTGTTCCTCCCCGTGCACCTGTGTGAAGTAGATTAGACAGGAGCTGCCTTTCCAAGTGACCTACCTGACGTGTTACCTGAAAGAAAGAACATCTTCAGCCGTAGTTTATAGTTTATTTCCTGACCCCATCATTCGGCAGGCTAAGTACTCTATAACCAAGAAATTAAAGCTGCAAGGAGAAATTCTGTAATATATTCCTAAGGCAAGTGCTGTTTTCCTGGGAGAGGGCTGGAGAGAGCCTCAGTGTTGAAGCCTGACAGACCTAACTTGGCTGTCTCTGCTGGTTTCAGTAGCAGTGTGACTTCAGTAGCAGTGTGTTTTTAGTGTGACTTTAGGTCATTTTGCCTAAACTGAGGTGCTTCGCCTCATCCATAAAACAGGCCAAAACACCTACCCTGCAGGCTGGCTGTGAGGCTCTGGTGGGTTGGCTCACCTGCCCCTTCCGTAGCTTCTGCAGCTGCTTTAAGCGTCGGGGCCTCAGCCACCCAGATTGACCCCCAGCCCTGTTCCCTAACACATGTTTAGTTCTCCTCATCTGTCGGGTCTCTAGAGACTATACCACTTCTGTCAGATGCTGGCACTTACTCATTAACTAGATTATTCAGTGTTTTTAAAACGTTAGAAATTGTTAGATCTGCTATAAAGGATAGAGAAAAATCTCCAGATCTCTGCACTGTTATCTCTACTGTCCCTCACCTTCCTCCTTCTAAGTAGGTATTTCTCCAAGCCCTGCCCTCTCCTCTTCCTCTCCTCCCAGCAGACATGGAGTGCCTGGTAGTCACCACACGCTGCGGTAGGTAGTGGAGAAGGAGCTGTGCCTGTGTAGCATTAACTACACAGACGAGGTCCCTGCCCTTAAGCAGCGTGCATTCCACTAGGGGAGCCGGTAAACAGGATCGAATGCACTTCAGATGGTTGTAAATGCTATAAAGGGGTACATCAGAGTAAAGGGGAGTTTGGGCAGGGGAGCTTCTTTTTGACTGCACGGCTGGGGAAGGCCTTAATGATGTGACATTTTGAACAATGTCTTGAATGACATGAAGGTGGGAGCCATGTAGAGATGGGGGACAGGAGGGGTTCCCTGCAGAGATTGGGGAGCTGAGCTCAAGCGTAGGCATGAGCTTACAGGTCCACCAAACAGGCAAAGCAGAGGGGACAGTGATAGAAGAGGCCTAATGCCATTGTTTTTTGTTGTTTTGAGACAAGGTCTCACTGTGTAGTTCAGGCTGGCCTTGAACTCACTGTGTAGCCCAGACTGGCCTCAAACAGCAGTCCTAAGTGCTGGGATTACAGGCCGTGAAAGGGGGGCAAAGGGTATAATCAGGGCTACTGTGTCATCTGATTGCTATGTAAAATGAAAATTCAAGGTAACACAAGTTTTTGGACCCAAGAGAACCAGTTAAACTCTAGTTCCATACTGGAATCTCTAGAAAGTTCCAGGTTTTGAGGCCAGGGGTCCTTATATTCATTTCTATAGTCTGATACATCTTCCAAATACTTCAATCAAGGAAGTGTCTTCAGTTTTGAAAAACAACACTTAGCATTATACTTTTATGTTTTGTTAAACATAAAAACATTGTTTGTATTTTAAATTTTATTGTTAATGTTACTTTTTTTTTTTTTTTTTTTTTTTTTTTTTTGAGACAAGGTCTCACTATGCAGTTCAGGCTGGCCTTGAGCTCACTTTGTAGCCCAGGCTGGCCTTGAACTCGCAGTGATCCTCCTGCCTCGGCCTTCCAAGTGCTGGGATTACAGGCGTGCACCACCACGCCCGGCTTTGTGAATGTTACTTTCTAGGGCAGTTGAATGTTCCCAGCGGCACTGAGCAGAAGGCACACAGCTCCTGTGCATCTCCAGTCGCTCTTCCGCACCCTCCCTGCCGTCCCACACTGAAGTGGCCTTTTGTTGATGAGCCTACACTGGCACGGCATTAACACCCTGCTGCACAGTGCAGGCTTTTGGTAATAGTAGCACTTCAATTTTTAAAAAATGATGAATTAATTTAAATAGTTATGTTACAAAACTTTAAGTATAGAGTTAGCTGTTTAAAAAATACAAAGAAGGGGCTGGGGATTTAGGTCAGCAGCACAGCGCCTGCCTGGCAAGCACAAGGTCGTGAATTCAATTCCCATACTGGAACCTCCCCCGCAAAAAAAAAATCCAAAGAAAACCAGCAAGAAAAGACAAATAACCTGTAAGAGGACCTTTATGATAAATGCTGTCTGCAGTACTCTTGGGGAGACAATCTTATTTGTCCCCTTTAGTAAGTGCCTGATCATTTGTTTGCTGATCTTTCAGAAGAAAATTATGTTCACAGCAAAAGCATTTCACAGCCTGTGACACATTGTATTGTCAGTCATTGTTAGTTCGTTGCACTGCACATGGTGATCGTAGAAGCTTAGAATTTCTCCTTCCTCAGGAAGTTCACGTGAGGCCATGGTTTGTCCGTGCAAGGCCATGAAGTTAGACTGTTTCCATCTAAACCAGCCAAGCCAAAGAGATTTTTGTCGTCAGTGTCTTTGAGCTCAGTGATTTGGGGCAGGGGTATTTAGAGGCCATACTTGCCCTCTTCAGGAAAATCTCAGCTTCCTGAACAGCGAAGTGGGGAGTCAGTAGCAGCAGAGAGGTGCTGCTGCCAGTGCTGATCCTTTGACTTCTTTGGGTCTGCCTGGTGGGCTCCAAAAAGCCCTTAAGCACCTTCTGTCTAGGAGCTACTTGCGCTGGGCCTTGGCCACAGAGCCAGAGGCTCAGGTTCTCTCTGGGATACTAAGATTATCTGCCTCGATCTTCCACAAGAAACTTTGTTTGCAGGCATTTATCCGGCGATGCTTGGCCTACCGAAAGGAGGACCGCATTGATGTCCAGCAGTTGGCCTGTGACCCCTACTTGCTGCCTCACATCCGAAAGTCAGTCTCCACAAGTAGCCCTGCTGGAGCTGCTATTGCGTCGACCTCTGGGGCGTCCAATAACAGTTCTTCAAATTGAGGCCTGTCCCCAGGCCACAGACTGTTCAGCACACGAGGTGGACAAGTGGCGTTTGGCGGCGGGTTTGGAACATAGCGAGTCCGAATGGATCTCATGAAACCTGTACCAGGTGCTTTTATTTTCTTGCTTTTTTCCCATCCATAGAGCATGACAGCATCGATTCTCACTGAGGAGAAACCTTGGGCAGCTCTGGCCAGGCCTTGTAGGAAAAGGCCCCATCCAAGGTTCCGGCGTCAGTGGCCACTGTGTGTGGCTGCTCTGAGTGAGGAAAAAAAATTAAAAAGAAAAACTGGTTCCATGTACTGTGAACTTGAACACATATAGACTCAGGGGGGTCCCTGATGCAATGCTTCAGATGAAGAATGTGGACTTGAAAATACAGACTGGGCTCGTCCAGTGTCTATATTTAAACTTGTTCTTTTCTTTTAATAAAGTTTAGGTAACATCTCCTAAAAAGCTTGTAGCACAAAGGCTCAGCTGGGGATGGTGTTTGACTTCGGAGGAAAAAAGTTGCTATTGCCCGTTACAGGCACTAGAGTTAGTGTTTTATCCCTAAATAATTTCAGTTTTTAAAAACATGCAGCTTCCCTCTCCCCTTTTTTATTTTTGAAAGAATGCATTTGGTCATAAAGTGAAACCCGTATTAGCAGATACGTGGCAGTGTCCATTCCAGTCAGGTGCAGCCTTCTCCTCCATCTGGCCTCCGGCTGCAGTCGCTTCCCTGGTCTCCGCGGAGAGGAGGCGTGGGAGTGCTGAGATGTGCGGGTGGTGCCGTCGGACAAAGAATGAGGTTAGAAGACTGCAGCTTGGAGTCTCTCTAGGTTTTGAACTATTTCTTCACAATTTGAACACTTGACGGTTATCCCTTTTAATTTATTTGAAGTGCTATTTTTTTAAATAAAGGTTCATCTGTCCATGCAGTCCTCCTGGATTCTCTGAATGTAGTAACTATCGATCCTGTTCCAAAGGTAGGCGGAAAAAGGCTGGGAAGACAGACGCTCTGGGGATCGAGAGTTCCTACCCACGGTCTTTGTGTGCTTGCTCAATGGTGTACATTTCTTGTTAACCATGTTATTAAAACTTGATTAGCACATGAGCTTTCCTCTGTTAGATCTTTTGGCAGGAAACAACCTTCCCCCAGTCCTCTAAATTTGGTGGGTGTGTGCTGGTGGGTGTCTGCGTGTGCGTGTACACACACTCTGTCTAACTTGATTTATCAAGTGGAATTTTTAAAAACTCATCACAAAGGAAGTAAGTATTTCAACTATGAACATTCTTCTGGGACTGATTTTTAGAAAAATGTGGTTGTTTCTGAGATGTGTGATCAGCTGAAGATGGAGCTGAAATGGGAGCCTCGTGGCCCCGCGGTGCCCTTGAAGCAGCAGCGCACGCGGCGGGAGAGGGAAGGAGGCCAGGGCCTGCACATGTGGTAGCCGGCTTGGAACGTTACCGACACATGTGGCAGGAGGGCTCAGCCAGAAACATTTAAAGATGCAGCGTGCAGGTCTGTGAGCTCTCTGGACTGGGAGGGTAGGTGGGAAGGGCAGAGAGTTCTCAAATAACGACTGGTCCCAGTGCTTCTTTCACATGGGAAAAGTGTCCCCGGTGACACGTTTTCCAGGACCGTTGTTCCGCTGTGTGGGCCTGCCCCCAACTCAGTCTAAATCTGAGTCCTAGGCAGGCATCTGAAAGAAAGGCGGAGCATTCTGAACTGGAAGTTCGGGGGGAGGCCTTGTCATTCAGAGCTCTGAAGGACGTCAGTCCCAGAGCTCTTGGGCCTCCGAGCTTTTTAAAAACTATTTTACTGAAGTTCCTGTTTATGTTCAGTGCGAGGGTGTGAACCCAGTCCTTGTGCACCCCAGGCAAGTACTCTGTCCCCAGCACTACTCTTTTGTTTGCTTTTGCTTTCTGAGCCAGGGTCTGTCTCTCTATGTTCAAACTGGCCTCCCAGTTCAAGCTGGCCTTGAATTTGTGTCAATTTTCTTGCCTCAGCCTCCCAAGTGCTGGGAGTATAGGCGTGAGCCACCGCGCCTGTGTGCCTTTTATTTTTCTCCAGTGATCTTCACTGTTCAGTGATGGTTACTTTCGCACACCCTCTGCACTGCTGAGGATGGAACCCAGAGCCTTTCCACTGAGCTACATCCCCAGCCCTTGTTTTTATTTTTTATTTTGAGACACGTTCTAAGTTGCTCAAACTGGGGCTGGGGACTTAGCTCAGCGGCACAGTGCCTGCCTGGCAAGCGTAAGGTCGTGAGTTCGATTCCCGGTGCTAGGAGAAAAAAACAACAACAACTAAGTTGCTCAAACTGAGTCAGACCTCCTGCCTTAGCTTCCCAGAGCCCTTGGAGGCATTTGCCACTATGTCCAGCTTTAAGTTTCATTTTTTTAATTTGTATCGTTTTAAAGTATATGTGTTGCAAAAGTGAGCACAAATCTTTAACTTTTTAAGGTTAAAAAATGGTGCATTTCTAGGCCTTCCTTCTAACTTCCTTCCTTAACTTTTGCTATGGTCCTATCAGTGGATAAGGACTTAATCCTTTTATGCCTAGCGTCCCATTTTTGGAACGGCACTTGACAGTAGAACATAATGAAAATTTTTTTTTAAATTCTTGTTCCTTGAATTTTTCTAGATAACATACATGAATTTCATGCAAAAATTCAAAAAATTGCAGCCTTCAGCATAAATGGGTTAATTTATCAGTCTCTCTTTTCTCCCTCGTCCTGAAGACAAGCACCTTCTCCTCTTGCTTTGATGGGGTCTGGATGGCTGCCCCGAGAACATGCAGCCACTGACCCTTGGCCTCTTCAGAGGAGCCGGTGAGGTCACACCGTGGGGTTCTCTGATGACATACTTTGTTAATATGGGTTCCACTTTCTCCAGTGACAGACCCTTACTGCCAAAGTGTTGACTTACTTTACACAGTGACCAAAAAAATGTATATTAATTTGTAACGAAACCCAGCCATATTGTTTTGGACTTTCCCAAACGGGCCGTGGGGGTGGAGGGAGGAGGGATTATTAAAGTAAGTTTTCTGAAGTGCATTTCCCCGTCTGTTGATTTTCCTCTAGCCCGCAGCTTCAAACAGGGCCTTTACCTCGGAGGGTACAAGTAGAGGGGAGCCCAGGCAGCTGGTGGGGTCCCCCTGGGCATGATGGGAGTGCTCACTCTGCAGCACCTTTTGTGCCTCTGTGTGCCACGAGCTGGGCTTGTTGGTGGAAACGGAATAGTGAGCAGGGTAGCAGAGGCCCAGCTGTCAGTTCACAGTCCGGGAGCGAGTGCTCCGGGCTCAGGAAGGCATGGAATGCAGCGGTCTGAGGAGAAGAAATTGGGCTCTTCCATCCTGAAACCTCCTGAGACCGGCAACTGTAGGGGGAGAGTGGTCCGGAAGGACTGTGCGCCTCGCGCTTCTGTGGCCGACTGAGATGAACAGCTCCTTCCCTCTGGTCTGGGAAAGACAGGTTTTCTTTCAACACACACGAACAGTTCTTAATTTTAAAAATAGCTCTCTTTAAACATAGTTATCTTGTAGACTTCTAGAGCTTAATTCTCTCGAGAAGGCAGTTTACAATTACTCTAACCCACCGTCTCGTCTTTCTGAGCATCTTTACTTCGCCCTCAGAGCTGTTTTTCTTCGTAAGGCAGAATCACTCAGAGTTAAGAGCCTAAAATTAGAACTGGATTCATATCCTCCCTCTGCAGTCTTTAGGGGCATCTCCTTGCATTGTGGGAATAAAGAATAGAGGTAAGATAAGTAATTTTTAAGAAGATCACACACACAAATCCCAAAGCTGGGTGTGATGGCACATACCTGTAATCCCAGAACTCAGGAGACCGAGGCGGGAACATTGCCGAGAGTTCAAGACGAGCCTGAACTATAGTGAGACCCTGTCTCAAAAAAAAAAAAAAAAAAAAAATCACAAGACCCTTTAAGTGAAACAACTGTCTTGGGACCCCACATTCTCTGTTTCAAGGTCAGAGTCTTCTTGCCGAGGTGAGGAGACCCTCTGGTCTTGGGTAAGTGACGCAGACCTTTCCAGAGATTGCCCCTCCGGCTTATCATTCAGCGTCAGTGTCTGTTGACAAGGTCCACAGATCGCCTTCCCTGGCTCCAGGACTTCCTGGCTGAATGTGAGGGAGCTAGTGGTTCTGAGCGTGACCGGCAGATTCAGCATCCCCTGGGGGGTCGTTAGAGACACGTCTGGTTAGGTCCTCCTCATTACTGGTTAGAAACTGCCGTAGAAGTAGGACCTAGCTTCCCGGTGTCACCTCCAGACGGTGCCGGTGAGGCTTACGTTTGAGAGCACGGTTGTGGGCCAGCTCCCGGGTGGGCTGAGCCCAGAAGATGCAAGTTCTACCCCACCTTTCTGCCAGCCACTGGAGCCAGGACAGGGTCATTGGAGAAGGTGCCTCCAGCAAGAGCTGTGCCACTGAGCTACGTCCAAGCCCTGGGGCCTCTTCTGAACTCAGAAGACCGATGAGTCCTATTTTGTGTCCTGCGCTGGGGATGAAAATTAGTTTTGAGCCCCGCACTCTCCTGGAACTGTTGTCAAACATAGACTGAGTTTGTGGAGAGCAGCAGGAGGGACCCAGACACTGTCCTTACCAAGATGCCTAGCTCAAGAACCATTCCCTCCTTTGGACAAAGCTGCTCACCCTGGGCCTTCTCTTAAAATGCGAACAACTTGGTATCTTGTGAATTAACTTTTCATGTCTTCTTTTACTCGAGGGGGCCAGGGTTGCAGGAGAGACCTGGCCGAGATAAGAATCTGCTTCTGAATAGAAAAGTGTGGATCGGGTGAGGAGAGCTGGGGCTGGACCAAGGTCTGTTGGAGGGCTGGGGGTGAGTGGCTAGCACACAGCTTGCAGGGGAAGACGGGGACTAAGGGGAACCTGCCGGAGGCTGAGGAAGGAGGGCAAGCCTGGGAGCGGGCCTGGGACCTGGTGGAGTAGGAAATTCGAGAGCGCTACCGTGCTGGAGTCCGTGAAGGGGTGGGGGCCTTTGGGCTGAAGACCCTCGGTGAGAGGCCAGAGCAGCCTGCGGACAGCCCCACCCTCGGGCCCTGGGTCCCGCTGCTGGGTGTGGTGGGAGGGCGGAGCTAGAGCGCTGTTCTGTCCTCAGCCCTGGCAGCCGCAGGGCGCAGCCTGCCCTGTCCCGCCTGGGGAGGGGCGCGGCGGGTGGCGTGGCCAGAGGGGGAGCTTGCTTCGCGGAGTTTCCCAGCGGCGTTGCTGTACAGCCCGGGCACAGGCCAGCTAGGAACAGCTCCCTGGTTTCACAGCCGAGCGCGCGCGAAGGCCCAGGGAGCTTTGGCCACAGCCGTTGGTAGAGCCGCAGCCGCGGGGGAGGGGACCGCAGGTCGAAGACGGTGTGTGGTGGGTCCTTCGCCACTCGGGGGCAGAGGTGGCTGCAGGCATGGGCCACTGGGGTTCCCAGGCTCCCGTACCTTTGCCCTAATCCTGTGTGACCTCCCGTCCCTCCTGGCTAGGAGCCCTTAGAACTGTACCTGCAGGCCCAGCCAGCCTGGGTGGCAGCCCTACTTCTGCAGTCCTTGGCTGGAAATGAACCTGGGTGGGAGAGGGGGCGCGGCTGCACAGAGCGTGAGCGCTGCAGGTTCCCCAGAGCTGACTGTCACCTTGTCTGCAGGTTAGGAAGCCGTAGCCCAGCCCTGCTTCTTGCTGCTCCTGCGTCCCCCAGCTGGGTGAAGTGGGGTGGGCTCCTGGCCTGGCCTTGAGGTGGCTGTAAGGCTTGGAGAGGGTGGGGGAGGTCAGGCTGTAGCTCGGTGCCATCTGCGTGTCGCAGTGACTCCTGACGTGACATCTACGGGACACAACGTGACCCCGAGCGGGCCTTGGCCCGACAGGCCCTGAGACAAGGGCACGCCTGGAAAGAGAAGGCGTGAGCCTCAAAATTAATTCCGGGGGCCGTGGTTCCTCTGCGTCTGTCGACTCTTTCGAAACTCTCAGTCAGTGTAAGCTCTGCTCCTCGGGTGTTCCCCTGCCCACAGCAGCCAGGCAGAACCATGCCGAGGTTTGGGATCCCAGCGCAGGGCGCAGCGGAGCGCAGTGCGAGGGTGAGGTTCAGGTGCAGGGCGGGTTGGTCAGGCGCTCTCTCCCCGATCCACACTGGCCACGTGTGTGAACACTTCACCCCCCGTGTGGTGTGATTGCAGGGCGCTCGGGCCCTCGGTGGGGGCGCTCCAGGCAGTTTGGCCTGCTGACGCCTGTGAAGGGCGAGTAGGGCTCCACGGGTGGGTGAAGGCACCGTGGTGGTGACATGAGGACAAGTTCGGGCCGTGTGCCAGATGCTCTGGTCAGAGTCCAGGGCTTGCTGGGGAAGCCAGGGAGGCTGGTGCAAGTCTTCACTGGTGGTATTTTTGGGATTTGTTGGATGGCACTCTATAGCAAGATACACTTAACATCTCAAGCCAGTATGTAGCCCATAAACTAGAACTCCACTACCCTGCAGTGCACTGACATTTACTTCATATTTTAAAATACAGCTGTTTTTTTTTTTTTTTTTTGGTTTTTTTTTGGTTTTTCTCCAGTACCAGGAACCGAAGTCACAACCTTGCGCTTGCCAGGCAGGCGCTTTTGCCGCTGAGCTAAATCCCCAGCCCACAGCTGTATTTTAAATAGTGTCATAGTAGCACTTTAGGAAGCTGAGGCAGGAGGGTCACACTCATTCCTTTATAGCAACTCTCATTTAGCTGACCCTGCCTGATTCAAAGGACCCAGTCTCCCACTCTGCTCTCTTGCTGCTCCATTAGAGGCTGGGGAAGCCCTGGCCAGCCCCTTGGGGCTGAAGTGGAGATGGTAAGCCAGTTGGGCTAAGAAGCCATTTGGTTCCTCTTTGAGTCTGCCAGGGGCCTGGGGCTGCTAAGAGGAAGTCCTGGTCCTGCAAAGCCACCCTGTGCTCGTCATCCCTCTGGGCCACCATTGGAGAGTCCAGGCTCGGCTCTGCTTCCGAGGTTCAGGTACTGAGACTAGAGAGAACCCCACCCTGCCTGTCCCTTCCGAGTTGGGGAAATGGAAGCAGGGAGCAAGACAGCCCCAGTGACATCTTGAAGAGGAAAGGAGATGCCAAAGCTGCCAGCCCTGCCGGAACTTGGCCAGAGGAGGCCTCTCTCGTAGCTCAACCCTGTCCACAAGGCAGTTTCAGGCCAGAGAGCCCCTTGGAAGAGCCGACAGTGATGTGATGGTCTCCCCCACCACTCACAGCAGCTGGGTTGGGCAGCAGAAGTGCGGGGACCACCTCTCCGCGCCGGTCTCCGCTGGTTTCTCAGCTCAGTGCTGCAGGCCCCTCCTTCCCTCGATGTTGGACCACAGGCCAGTCTCTGCCCCTCTCTGAACTCTGATCAGCTTGCTGCTGACCTGTTCCAAGCTCCCGAGCAGGGATCAGATGTGAAAGGCATCCACTCTGTGATGTCTGCTGCAGCCTGGGTGTTTCACCCTGAGTTTTCCTCTGAGCTTACCTGAGGGCCGTGCTGACAGCCGACGACGTTCAAGTGAGAGTTTGTGCCTCAAACTCCTGGGAGCCGGAGTCCAGACTCCTACACTCAGGGAGGAAGTCTACACCTCCTGCTTCCTGGAGGAGGCTATGATAGTGATGGCGAACTTTTTAGAGCTTTCAATAACAAATAGCTGGCTGCAGCATGCGTACCATGCGTTTGCCACCAGTGGGCTAGGAGGTGACTTGTTCCTTATTCCCCAGAGAGAAGGCGGCCAGGGTTGGGAGCTGCTATAAAGGAATGAGTGGACCCAGACTCAGAGGGCTTCCTGGGATGGGGAGCCCTTCTAGATAGTCTCCATACAAGGGAGAGAGGAAAGACATGTGAAAAACGGACAGTTTCTTACTTGCCGTAATTGGGTAGTTCAGGCGAGAAAGACAGACTGGCCACGAAACTTCCCAGTGGCGTGGACATCTCAGAAACAGTTCCTTCTTTTAATGGACTTTCCTGAGGCTGTAGGAAGGAAGTGAATCCCTGAGTGGCACCCTGTGGTTTGAGCTGCTGAAGCGAGCAGCGGGGTGGAGAGGGCGGAGTCCACCGGCTCAGGCCTGTGCGTGGCTGGACCTCTGTTGTGGGGTGGAAAGGGCATAGGGTTGTGCCGCTTTGGGGTCTCACACCCTCTAGTTGCCTCAGCCAAGGACTGGCCAAGCCTTGCTCTACAGCCGCCTGGTCTTCATGGCCATCAGGCTGCATTCTTTTTTCCTTTGAGACAGGGTCTTGCTATGCAGTTCAGGCCAGCCTTGAACTCACTATGTAGCCCAGGCTGTCCCTGAACTCACGGCAATCCTCCTGCCTCAGCCTCCCAAGTGCTGGGATTACAGACGTGTGCCACCATGCCCAGCTAGGTAGCATCCTTTCTCCCTGTCTCATGGTCTCCTTTCCTAAAGCTGATGTTGAAGGCCTGGCCCCCTGGAGGTCCCCGGCTCCCCTGGGCACCCTCCAGCTGCTGAGCCCCAGAACGAGGGAAGAGAAGACTTCTGCAAAGTTACTTTAAGCACAGTGAGTAATGACACTAAAACCTGTACTGCAGAGACACTGACACTCGAGAACAGGTGCCTTGCTCAAGAATAGGTGGCTAAGGGAGCAGCAGAGCCAGAACTCACCTCACCTCCAATGCCCGGGCCTGGACCCGTCCACTGTCCCAAGCTGAGCTTTTCATAGACACGCATGTACTAGCCAGCACAGTGAGCACCCAGATGCCTCCGTCTAAATTCAGTTGCACTGCAGGATTCTGTGTTTGTACAGTTGAACATGGAGATGTTCAGAAAACAAGGGAAAGTTCTGCTTTTCTCGTGATACCCGATGCCACAGTCCTAAGAAATGTGACCTGTGCAGATCTCATGGGCAGCAGGGAGGGAATGAGGAGACGCAGGCTGGGGCCCGGGGTAAGGGGACCCCTGCTGTCCACACTCTACAGGGGAAAGGAAGACTGGATCAGCGGCAGGACTCCAGTTCCTGAACAGCTCTACTGGTCCTGGGCTGTGCCAGACCTTTACACCTAATGTTTAATTCTCAAAGACAGGGAGGAATTGCTGTCCCATTTACAAATAAGCATTGTGAGCTCAGGCCTGAGCCCATACCGCCCTGAACATACCTGGTCTCATCACGGAAGCTAAGCAGAGCTGCGCCTGGTGAACACTTGGATAACAGAACTGTGATTCAGAGAAAGCTGAAGTAACTTGCTGAAGATCACAAAGCTAGGAGAGCCGAGATTCTTAGGTCTCTCTAAAAGTCTGCTGCTGCCTCTGAACTGACTTAATAAAATCACAGCTCCCCAGCACCTGCTGCAGATTGAGAGCGAGTTGGCCAGCCTCTGAGGGACACTGTCAGTCCGTGTCTGAAGGAAAGCCATTCCTCACTATCGGTTCCACTACAGCAGTTGGCCAAATCCCTTTGACTGGGGCAGTGGCTCCACCAAGTTCCCAAGCATCTAACCTTATACCCACAACATAACACGCCCTCAATAAATAGCAGGTGAACTGAGCTTTCATGGGATTGGTGAGGGGGCGTGGCCACAGAGGACGCTGGCCCTTCTTTGAGAGCAGATGAGGGTCTGGGTGCCAGATTCCTCAAAAGCCCCAAACTTCACAACTCCCATTGCCCCTGCAAACTGTGACCACATTCCACTGACAAACTGGAACACGGAGAGGTCTTCACAGCTGCCCAGATGTAGCTCTGCTCTCCTCGGAGCTCAGGATCTAAGGTGGACAGACAGACCATCTGCAGAATATACAGAGTGACCCTGAGGCGCTGCAGCAGGAAGACAGACGTTCAGCTGGGACAAGAACAGGGCCTCAGAGGCTTGAACTGAGCTGCATCCCTGCTACTTCCGAACACTTCTGTGCTCCTCCGTGGCCCTTCAGCAGAATCTGCTCAGCCTGGCTGGGGATATAGCTTAGTGGGACAAGCGCCAGCCTAGCAAGCATGAGGTCCTGAGTTCGATTCCCAGTACCACAAAAAGAAAAAAAAAAGTAACATGGTTTACTTATGGGGGCTGGGGATTTAGCTCAGCGGCACAGTGCCTGCCTGGCAAGTGCAAGGTCGCGAGTTCGATTCCCAGTACCGGAAAAAAAGAAAAAAGAAAAAAAGAATCTGCTCAGCCTGAAAATATAGAAAAGAAATCGTCTATTTCCCTCACTAATTGGAACTCGTGTGTTTGCTTCACTAAGTCTCCCAGGCAGCTAGCACAGAGTAGTGTGGGGTGCACGTGAGAGAGCGGGTAGAAAACCAGCTGCACCTTCTGTGTCCTGGGCGCACGGCAGGCCCTGCGCTGGCAAGTGGTGGATCTGTCAGGCCTCGTTGTCATCGCACTCCGGTGACGCCAAGGAGCTGGCTTCTGCCCTGCCCTCAGGGAAGTGCCACAGCCAACTCCTGCTGGTGGGGACCCCGCCTACTCCAGAAGTCTCTTGTTTTGGCTGTTCAGACAGGGAGAGACAGCAGCTTAGCTGAAGCTAGCAAATCTTCCTACCTCTCGCAGATGACAAGACTGTGAGGGGGAAGCCAAGAGGAGGGTCTCAAAGGCAAAGCCAGCACAGTCAGTTGTGGGCAGGGGCTGGGTCTCAGGGCCTGCTGCCGCAGGATGTGTCCCCAAGGGGCAGCAAAGCCACACCTTACAGAATGGGACCCGGCCCTCTCAGACCTGCTCAAGCGAGCCGTGCAGTAACAAGGGATTTGTTTCAGGGGCACAGTGTGGCTAGTGGGACCCTTCTGGGGACTGCAGGGTCAGAGACCAGAAGAGCTGATCAAGCCTCTGCGGCCCAGTGCTCGTTGCAGAGGCTCGGAAAGACTACCCGAGGTAAGTCATCAGCAAGCAGAAAAGTCAGGTCTGTTATTTCCAAGAAAGTACCAGGGTGGACAACCCAGGAAACAAAATGTGTATTAGTTTCATGGTGTTTTTATATGATAACTTGCGGGAGAGGGCATCTTCTTCGCACTTACGGTCTCCAGATGCCTCAGTCTTGCTTTAGCCCAGAGATCCCAAGCAACTTTTCCACGGCTGCTCAAAGCTCGTGGTTGAAGCGGGGCCGGACTTCACATCCACTCCAGGGCCCTGTGCCGCGGTGACCTGTTGCATAATACTGAATAACTGGATTGTCTTTCCTTTTATGAAATTTCCATTTGGTCCTCTCGCTGCCGGCCAGCAGCCCAGTGGTGGGAGTGATGTGTGTCTTCTGGGACACCCAGTGAACAGATTTTTCCCCGGGTTTCTGGATGCGGCCCCAACCTGCAAAAATGCTGCACTCCTGCGCCAGAGACGCTGGCACCGGAGTCACATAAACGCTCAAACTGGACGTGCGAGAATCAGCAAGCGGAACAGGAGCCCCGTCCCCCTCCCCCAGTCTTCGCCCGCGCCCCTGACCGCGGGGCTCCGCCCTCCCCACCGGCGGGCGGAGGAGTGCCCCTGGGCGTGGGAGCAGCGGATGCCGGGCGGCTGGGACCTGGGCGGAAAGAGGCGGGACGCTCCGGCCACCTGGGTCCGCGGCGCGCCCGCCCTCGGCTGGCCCAGCCTCACGGCCCGGGTCCCGCCGCGCCGCGAAGTTTGCGGAAAGTTTTGCAGTTGCTTCTCCTCCCGCGCCAGCCGGGGAGCTGTGACGCAGCGTCTGGGGCTCCAGGCCGGGACCCAGGAGAGAGGGAGGCGAGGCGGGGTGCGGGCGGACGGCGGGGGCGCGG
>NW_004955478.1:9081746-9089537 GCF_000276665.1 Chinchilla lanigera | reverse complement strand
CGGGGACGCGGGGCGCGCGGGGTCCGGGCCGGGGGCGGCGCTGCGTGTTTTGTTCCCGGACTGGGGCGTGATTCCCGTTTCGCGCCCTCCGGAGGAGGGCGTCTTGGCCCTTCCTGCGCCGCCAGGGTGTTTATATTTTCTTTTCCACACTCGGTCTTCAAGGAGGGCTTGTGGCGCGCAGCCTCTGCACGGCCCGAGCAGAGCTCTGGGCACTTTCGTGCCGGCAGCGTGCGGCCACAGACGGCGCCGTGCGTGTGTGTGGTGTGTGAGCGCGCGTGTGTGCGCGGTGCTGTATGGGCGCTTCTCGCCAAACTCGGTGCCCCTTCACAGTGGGCAGCTGCTTAAGATGCTCAGGCTGCCGAAAGAACACCAGACAGACCTCAAAACTGTGCGCTTCTCCTCCTGCTGCTTTGCCGAGGGGTGACAGCGAAGTGTGGGGACGGGCGGATCCCTCGCCAGGCATCTGAGAGTCCCGGGGTGGGGGATCTGCCTCTCTGCGGCCGCTGGGAGCACGAGCTGCGGGGGCGCGGTGAGTGACAGGGCGCGGTCAGGACCGTGCAGTTTGTGCAAGGACCGGGCGGCCCCTGTGAGGCCTCCGCCCGGGGCACTGTGGCTTCCAGCTGTGGCCTGGTGGGACGCGGGTATCGCATCTGCTGAGCGGAAGGTGGGGCCAGGGGGAGCCCCTCCTGAACTCAGGCTCAGCAGGCGGGATAAACAGGGCCGCCTCCTGGCACTACTGCCCTGTCTCTCTCCTCTGTGAAAGATGGGGCAGACGGAACAGGAGGCAGGCAGAGAGGACGGCCGTTCCCGAGAGGCCATGTTGCAAAGCCAGGCCCTGGGAGGGAGTGCACCAGAGTGCTGAGTTGTCTTCCCCCGGGGGCACAGGGAGCCGGAGGTGCTGGTGAGGGAGCCCAGGGAGGGAGGACGCGGCCTGAAGCGTCACCTTGCCTCCTGGTCTCTGCCCTTCGCCCTCCCTGGGGTTGTGTTCTTGGATCCACAGGGACCTCGTAGGTCTCCGTGCATGGATCCCACCCCCTGAGGAGGCATAGGTCTGCAGGCCGGAGGAGGTTGAGAATTTCCATCCAACCGGTTGAAGGAGGATGAAATTCTTTTGATTGTTTTTTGGTAGCGGGAATCGAACTCGGGACCTTGCGCTTGCCATGCAGGCGCCTGTGCCGCTGAGCTATATTCCCGGCCCCAGAAGGAGGGTGAAGTTTTTGCATAACCTTCTTGTTGCCTTCCTTGCACACAAGTGTGGTGCCCCTGTCCCTGCCCCAACCCTCCTGACTTTCATTTGCCCCTTTACTGAGAAGCCTGTGTGGAGCCTCCAGGGTTAAACCCTTGCCTGGAGAGCTCTTACCCCTTGCATTTGTTGAATTAGGTGAAAGGCGTTGGGAGAAATCCGCCAGCACTGGCGAACCTACTGGCCCCGGGAAATGCTCGTAGGAGGTAGGATGTGCTTGGCGAGCTGTGCTAGGGTGAGATGTGCCCTGAGGAGGGACTTCGTGGGCGGCTTCCTGACCACCAGCTGAGAGCTCAGTGAACTCGGAGCACGAGTGCAGGCGGTGTCCCCTGGGGGCAAGTGGCGGCAGGCCTGCAGGGCCTTCTCGGTGTGCGGCTTTTCTCTGCCTCCTAGAGTGGCCTGCAAAGCTGGTCCCTGGAAGGCGTCCCCTTTGTGACTTGTGTGGCTGCATTGTGGGGTCCCTCACTGCTTAGCACGCAGAATGCTTGGGGAAGAGGGAAGGCAGAGAAGGGTGGAAGATGCATCCTCAGAGAAAATAAAATCTTCAGGGAGCCTGCGATGGAAAGCGTTTGCCAGGGCGGAGAGGCGGATCCCGTGGTGGGTGCCTGCGCGGGGCTGTCCGCCGTGCTTCCTATGGGCGTTGGATCCACTTTGCGGAGCAGGAACTGGAGGCTCAGAGGAGTCTGGTGACTTGTTCGGGGTCACACATCCAGCAAGTGAAAAGCTGAGGCAGGAAAGTGAGGCTCCAGGACCCCCGCTCTGGAGCGAGGTTGGGGTTGGGTGGGCCAGGCTTCGCGGAAGGGAGAGGGGCGCGGAAATGGAAGATGGGGAAGATGGGCTGGGCTCTCCTGGGGATTGTGTGGACGCTGGCTGGGCTCCTGGGGAGAAGGCTGAATAAAGGAGGAAGCTGGCCGAGTGCCTGGGAGGCCAAAATGGGGAAGCAGTGTGCAAGCTGGTTGTGGGAGCCCTGGGGAGAGGCATTGGGGGTTCTGAGTAGAGAAATGAGGCCTATAGGTTGGAAGAGGAGATCCGCCATGCAGGTTGTGGAGAGAGAGACCCTGGGAATTCCTCCTCCTTCCTGTCTCCCCCGTCGCAGGGCGGCAACCACTGGTCCTCCGGGAGCTGGCAGGCCTGAGGGTGCCCAGTCCCCGGTGCCTGCTGATGGGATCCCCGCTGTCCCAAAGTTTCACTCAGGCGAGGAGGGCGCAGGTAGGGAGGAGGGCGCCTGGGCTTCGGCTTTCTGATGTTCACCTGGTACTGGGACTTGGCCAGATGAGATGAAAGTGTTGTGAACTTAAGAGAATCTGCATTTATTCTTAAGAAGATCCACCATTATTGAAAGCAGTAAAAAGGAACGATGAAATGATAGCAGCAAAGGAGCTAGCGCTTGACAGGCAGCAGCTCCTTACCTCTCACAATCCCTCTAGGACATTTTTACTCTTTTATACTTTGGACGTCAGGAGATCAGAGCAGTTAGGCCATTTGCTCAAAACTACTCCACTAGAAAGAGGTGAAAATGAGACGAGCTCAGGTGAGGCCTTAGAGCCTGAACGCTTCAGTACCAGAGCACACGTTTCCTGCAGCGAAGTCCTGCTGGGTATAGGTCAGCAGACTGGAAAATCCCTGCTTCAGGACTTTAGGATGCCCCCACCGGCGTCCTTCTTAGAGGGATCCCGAGGAAGAGGGTGCAGCCAGCAGCCTCTGTTACATGTCAGCTGTCAGACCCTTGGCCGTACCCTGTCCTGGCGGGCCCAGGAGGCGGGGACTGAGCCTCCCACAGTGCCCTTAGGGTCTTCGAGGTGCCCCGGTGAGGGCATATACGTAAGTGGGTGCCCCAGCCTGCCCCCTTGCTTCCCTGAGGACAGATTCACCCCCACTCACTCATTCAGTAATGTTTACTCAGCCTGCGCGGGGCTGAGGGCAGAGATACTTGCGGCCTGTTCTACCTTGGAGCCTACCTCCTCCCGCATCTCCAATGGGAGCCCCCGGCCTTGGGGGCCCTGGACATTGCCGACAGCAAGTCTGACTTGCTGTCCCATCCTTCGTGAGCTGGGGAGGGCCGCTCTTCCATGACTGAGTCGTGTAAATTTGGGTGGGGTGGGCCATTGGAGTGGTGACGCAGGTCTTGGAACTCAGGCTGGGCACTGCAGATCCTAGTGACTCCTCAGCTGGGGACTGTGTCTGACAGCAGGCCAGAGGAAGGCCTGTGCTGGCGTGGCTCAGGGGTGCGTGCCGGGGTCAGCCAGCCTCAGCCCCGTAGGAGACAGGTGGAGTCGGGCCCTGCGGACTGCGCTTTGCTGCAGCAAGGGGTCTTCTGGCGGCTGGCTCCTCCCCTGCCCTCCCTTCTCTCCTGGGGACCCCTCTGTCCCCTCTCCTGAGCCCCATGCCTTTCTGCTCCCTCAGTGCAGAGCTCTTGCATGCCTGGCTGGGCCACGCTTTCTACCCACACCAGCCTCGTCCCTTTCCAAGCCTCTGTTCCTCCGTGTTCTGCCCCCGGCTCTGCCTTCGCTGCTAGAAGGGGCCGTGAAACCTGCTTCCCAAGGGCCGGTCCGCACACTTTTGCTCAGCCTGCTCTGCCCCATCCCCCGGAGCCATCCCCACCACTAGGCCTTCACCCACAAGTGCTCTCTGCCGGGCAGGCTTTCCCATCCCTGCGGTTTCCTGGCTACCTCTGACACTGCATTCAAGACTCAGGGACCCTCAGGACACTCAGGGGCCCTGCACTACCTCTTGAGTTCCCCTGGACGTAAGGGAGATGGACACCCGAACACTGCCCGTGGCGTGAGTCTCAGGGTGGGGGGGCTTCTTTCTCTCTCCTCAGGACTCACCTTGAAGAGGCACAGTGAGATGTGTTTGAGATGGGCTGTGAGCTTCTGTAAGGAAAAACCACAGCAGCAGTTCCCCAGGGGTCGCCGGCACCCTCAGGGTTTGCAAGGGTAGTTGGAGGTGGAGTTCGTTGGCTCATCTGCGGCCCTGTTCACTGAGGCGGGGATGTGGGTGTGGTTGGTGTTTTCTCTCCACCTCTCAGTTCTCAGGAAGTGTAAGCAGGGACAGGATCAGGGTTAGTGTCCCTTACCAGCTGTGCAAGCTTAGGCAGAAGCCCAGGTATCTTCAGTTGTCAGAGGGGAACAGCGAAGCCCCCTTTTTAGGGATGCAGTGATAATTACACACAGTGAGATAACTGATATGTCCCGTACACTGCTGGGTACAGAACTGTTCTTAGCACATAGTATGAAATTGTTCCCATTTTCATTATTTGTTTTCCTTATTATTTGTTTTGTTTTTTTCCGGTACCAGGAATCGAACTCACGACCTTGTGCTTGCCAGGCAGGTGCTGTGCCGCTGAGCTAAATCCCCAGTCCTTTTTTTCCTTATTATTAAGAAGAGGAAACCCAACTATCGAAAGACTCAAATAGGAGAAAAGCAGTTCTCAATATCCAAAGCCCTAAGTACATTCTCTTTTTCTTTTTAACGGAAGCAGTTCTAAACTCATTGCTTCCTGGTGATACTGTGCTAACTACTGAATGTGTCTAAAAGTAATTTTTTTTTTTTTCTGAATGTAAATGTAAATCCTAAAGAAAAAAAATCCCACCCTTAATTGTCCAAATTCTTCAATTCATAGCCATCCCACTGACCCTCTCTCTTCAGCATTAAACTTGCCGTTGAACCTTTACTTAGGGTGCACCTAGGAGCTTCCTGGGACTCTGCGCTTGGCGGTGCTAAAAAGCAAACGCACCAGACTTAGCTCCACTCCCTTCTGTTCATGAACCCCAGTGCCTGCTGCCCAAGGGGTGCTTCCCAGGGGTCTTGGCAGTCAGGCTCCTCAACACAGCACCTTCATCAGGCCTCGCCTCACAGCAGGGGTGCTACTGATAGCCTCAGCTGTAAAAGCGCGTGCTCAGGGAAAACATTCAGACCATCCAGAAGTCAAAGGTGAGACTCATGGGCTGCCGCTGTAGCACAGTGCAGAATCCTGCCTGCTGTGTGATCCCCGGCTCATCAACAACAGCTTCACAAAGCGCCAGTACGAAAGTTGGGGCCGGGGATATAGCTCAGTGGTACAGCGCCTGCCTGGCAAGCACAAGGTCCTCACTTTGACTCCCAGCATCAAAGAAAAAAACAAACCCAAAAACCTCAAAGTCGTATCCCGACCTGTACCCTAGCAGCAGCCACAGTAGTACCTCGTTATATATGGGCACACACAAATATTTCTCATACTCAAACGGGACCACCTTTTACACTGTTCTGTAATAGCTTTTATGTTGTCATATTCTTAGAGCTCTCTCCATGGCAGACTGGACAGATGCCTCATTCTTACTAGAAGTGCTTCGAGCTCCCTTGTCAGTATGCCACGTGCTTCCTGACTTCTGGTTTTCTTTCTTGGCACCTGGAATGGAACTCATGACCTCGCGCTCGCCAGGCAGGCAGGCAGGCGGCCCCGTTGAGACAGTTTACTCTTCACTGCATGTCTTCCGCCTTCAGCTTTCCCTGCACTCCCATTCCAGAGCTACCCGGGCTGCCCAGTTTGCCATCCTAAAGGGCAGCTGCATTAAGTTCTGAACTTTCCGAGTTTAGAGTTGGAGGCCTTCTGCGCTCAGGCTCTGCTGTTTCTTCTGAGCCCCTGTATCAGTCAAACAGAGCGACTTGCCAGTGCCCACAGGTTCCCTGTTGTGCTGTGAAGCCCTGTGCCTGGCTTTCTCCCTAGCAGCGGCGGCAGCTTTGCGCCGGTCTGTCTGTCTCTGTGCCCTGGTTTGTACCCGAGGCCCTCCGTTGCCCTCAGCTGGAAGAAACGTTGATCTCCTGAGCTTCTTCAGCAGTTCATAGCTGCCGCTTGCCTGGTGGGGGACTTCCTCACTTCCAGGACTAAAAGCACCATGGCGTAGGGTGCTTCTTTTGCCGAGGGCAGAGTGCTGAGACTCAAGCCCAGGACCTCACGTGCTTAGCACACGCTCCGCCACTGAGCTGCATCCCCAGTCCCTGCACAGGTTCAGTGCCTTATACCCAGCGGCAGTTAGTAAACATTTACTGCGACCAAAAAAAACAGAAAAAAAAAACAAGTGTTCCCATGAGGTTGTTTTTTTTTGTTTTTTTTAATAGGAAAGCAATGAGGAGAAAATTACCCTTTCAAGTTGTAGATGATGTCATAATCATGAAAAACATGTGGCACTGAATTAAAATAAACAGTAAAAAGTTCAATGGGCTAGAATAAATTCCAGCAGATTTAAACTGTTATAAAAACTTAATGTGAGACACATCAGAGACACTAATGGAAAAAAATCTTTACTTTTAAATGTTATCGGGCAACTGGATTACAATTACAAAATTTAAGAGGATGTAGCTCAGTGGTAGAGCAAATGGTTAGTATGTGTGAGACCCTAGGTTCAACTTCCAGTGCCAAAAAATTTTAAAAAGTTTTAAAAAGTCTTTAAAAATTTTTTTATCATCATTATTATTTTTTACTATAGGTGATTGAATGCAAGACCTTTGCACCAAGCTACATACCACCTTTTAAAATTTACTTTGAGATAGGGTCTTGATAAGTTGCTGAATGTGACCCAGGCTGGGCTTGAACTTTTGATCCTCCTGCCTCAGCCTCCAACCTGCTGGTATTACGGGTGTGCACTACCAAACCTGGATAGAAAAAGTAAAATATTATTTCAATTCGTAGCATATACTTAGGAATGGCAAGCTGCCACAAGGAAAATGCAAAGATCAGTAAGGAATTAAAGAAATTAGTATTCTTTAAATATTGAAACTACTGAAGCCACGCATGGTTGGCACATGCCTGTAATCCCAGTACTTGGAAGGCAGAAGCAGGAGGATCACAGCAAACTGAAGGCTAGCCTGGGCTACATAGTGAGTCTGAGGCCAGCCTGAACTACACAGGGTGACCCTGTCTCAAAAAAAAAAAAAAAAAAAAAGCTACCACCAGCAGAACAAAAAACAAACTGAAAAAATAAACTACTGAAAACAAAAAAATAATCTTGGCAGAGCTTTTAGGAAACCAATAGCTATGATTAGGGCACAGTAAATTAACTCAGTTTTTCAAGATTCAATCTATTGAACAGTATGTAATAAAAGAGATATATATGACTTCATACCTGTTAAATCTCATAATTCTACAGTTGGGAATTTATATAAGGCATTGATCCCAAAGAAAAAGTTCACAGAAATTCATTTTATAGTAGCAAAATAAATTGGGAACTACATGGTAGACAGTTTATGCAACTGCCACTGGGTGGGAATAATTTCTTTTTCTTTCGTGGTGCCAGGAATTGAACTCACAACCTCGCACTTGCCAGGTAGGTGCTGTGCCACTGAGCTGTATCTCCTGTCCAGGTGGGAATAAGTTTAATGAGCACAAACATTCCCACAAAATATATTTGCACACTAGTGCTGCAGAAACCCTTAGTGAATAAGCCAGGCATGGGTCCTGCCTTCCTACAACTTGTGTTCTGAGAATAGTGCCTTTGAAATGTAGAACAATGTAAAAAGAATCAAATGTTCTGATTTCATTTTTAAGTGTGTTTTTTTTTTTTTTTTTTTTG
>NW_004955478.1:9071918-9081570 GCF_000276665.1 Chinchilla lanigera | reverse complement strand
CCACCATGCCGGCTAGGTGTGATTTTTAAATTCATTCAAAGAAAGAAGCAACAGGTAGACTGCTCTAAAATCTGAGATCTAGGAACAGGAATCTCCCCAGTACAGAAGAGAACAGTTCTGTCAGAGCAGCCTGAGTAGAAAGGACACAACAGGAAACAGCCTTGGAGTATTGGTCTCTGAGTAAGCAGTTTATAGTGTAACCTCAGAGATGTGTAAGCTCATTTCTGAAAGATCTGAGAAGCAGTGGTGTTTTATACAGAGTTTAGAAGCAGTGGGGTGTTTGTTTCTGTTTCAGGGTTGTGGGGTTTAAACCCAGTGAACTCAGGACTTCCACACTAAGCTACATCCCCAGCCTTTTTTCATTTTTTATTTTGAGACAGGATCTGGCTAAATTGCTCAGACTGGGCTCAAACCTGTAATCCTCCTGTCCTGCCTCAGCCTCCAAAAATGCTGGGATTATAGGCGCATGCCTGGTCAAGAAGCACTGTTTATAATAGCAGAAACGGGGGCTGGGCGTTAGCTCCGTGGCACAGCGCCTGCCTGG
Source organism: Chinchilla lanigera (assembly GCF_000276665.1). Classification (NCBI taxonomy): domain Eukaryota; kingdom Metazoa; phylum Chordata; class Mammalia; order Rodentia; family Chinchillidae; genus Chinchilla; species Chinchilla lanigera. The sequence goes on along the minus strand of NW_004955478.1, from coordinate 9,081,026 downwards.
CAAGCCCAAGGTTGTGAGTTCGATTCCTGGTACTGGAAACCGCCCCCGCCCCCACAAAAAAATATAATAGCAGAAACAACAACCAAAAAATGCACACTGAAAGAAATACGGGTAACTTATGAAGTACAGATACTCAGTGAAGTGTGCAGTAGAGAAGGAGCCAACTTCAGCTGTGTTCAGCAACGGTGAAAATCTTGGAAACACAGTGTCAGATGGGAAAATCAGTGCCAAAGGTCCCATACAACATGATACTCCTTAAAACAGTGAAAAAGGAACACAGTGAGCAAATGTATGTAGTCTTCCCCCAGAAGCACAGCTGTTAACATTCTGCCACTTTTCCTTTAATCTTAGTCCTTGTGTTTGTGTGTGTGTGTGTGTGTGTGTCGGGGGGGGGGGTCCTGATAAAAGACAGTTATTTGAAGTCGTATAAGTACTTAACCCCCACATATCAACTAAAAACAAAGTAAGTCTGCAGAATCTCCAGATATTCACCCCCAAAACCAGGACACTACAGTGTCAAAATGTCCACAGTCCCCCTCATGACCAACTGCAGCTGCCCACCATGAGAATATCACCCTACACATTGCCAGCCCGTGAAAAAGTCAAAATTCAACATTCCCAGTACAGTTTCTACTCAGTGCATATTTCTTTTGCATGATTGTAAAGTTGAAAAATCCTAAATTGGAAAGGTCAATTTAATATTTTTTTTTTTAATTTTTTTTTCCTTTTTGCGGTGCTGGGGATCGAACTCACGACCTTGTGCTTGCCAAGCAGGTGCTTAGGCCACTGAGCTATATCCCCAGCCCCCCAACTTAATATTTAGAATGAAGAAATTTCTACTTAAAGCAAAAAGGGAGTGATTGCATGGAATATAGATCATATCGTGAGATAACTTATTTTAAGAACACAAAACATTTTACTAAAAGGCTAAGTATAGAAACAAAATTTAAAAACATTTCTGGGTGGTAATATAGCTCAGTGGCACAAGTGCCTATCTGGCAAGTGCAAGGTCCTGAATTCGATTCAGGTACCAAAAAAAAAAAAAAATTCTGTGTTTGCATGAGTATATGTGTTTGTCTATGTATTGTATACGCATGTTATAAATTATATTTGGGCTATATTTTACTTAAGATAAATTTGATTAAATCACACTAAAAACAAATATTTTTTTTTGTCTTTTTGAGACAGGGTCTTGCTGTGCAGTTCGGGCTGGCCTTGAGCTCACTTTGTAACCCAGGCTGGTCTTGAACTAGCAATGATCCTCCTGCCTCAGCCTCCTAAATGCTGGGATTATAGCCGTGTGCCACCACGCCCAGCCTAACACCAAAATTTAACAGTTATTCTCATATATTATGCTATATACTGTTTTGTATTATGCATTATTTAACAGGGTGATTAATGATTAAGTTTTTAGGAGGAGGCAGTACTGGGGATTGTGCCCAGGGCCTCTACTTCCAAGCTACATCCCTTTATGTATTGAGATAGCATCTGGCTATGTTGCTCAGGCCGTCCTCCAACTTGCATCGCTTCTGCCTCAGCTTCCTGAGTAGCTGGAATTATACACATGTGCTACCATGCCTGGCAAACCTTTGGTGGAGGGCAGTACTAGGGGTTGAACCCAGGATATTTTCTCTTTCTTATTTGTTATGAGACAATGTCTTACTAGGCCCAGGCGGGCCTTGAATTCATGGTCCTCCTCCCGCCAATGGAGTGCTGAGATTATAGACATGTGCCACCATACCTGATCTTACACGTCTGTAAAGCCAGGTGCTCTCTTGCTCCCTGTCCAGTCATGTGATCCCCGACACACACGACCTCTGTCCTGATTCCATTATGTAGCTGGTCCAAGCCTGCAGCATATGAATGCACAGAGCTGATCCTCACCTTCCCCACTCATCAATTTTTTTCCTCCTTTTCTCATTTTTAAAAATCTTTACTTTTCCCTTCTTTCTTTTCTTTCCCCTTCATCAATTTTTTTTTTTTTAAATAGGCAGCACACAGATACTCTTTTTATTTATTTATTTTCGGTACCGGGAATCGAACTCACAACCTCACGCTTGCCGGGCAGGCGCCCTGTCGCTGAGCTGTAGCCCCGCCCCCTTCCAGACACTCCTTTTAGCTCTGACGATTGAGCACTTGCAGGCGGGGGTCAGCCTCAGGAAGGTTTCGCTGAAGACTCGTTCCAGATGCTCCCCAGCAAGAGCTGGCTGTGCGGCCGCAGGAAACCATCTCCTCCTACTCTCACCATCAAGTTCGCCACACTCGAGCTTTCTGCTCTGTCCTGCACTTAGTGGCCGAGGGTTTATGCCGCGGGGGAGGGAGCTCAAACACTGAAATGCATGTTTACTTTTGAAGAATAACAGGATCCGAAATACTGCAAACGCAAATGATGGTTGGTGCATATGTACCAAACCGGAATGCAAATCAGAAAGGTGCCGGGAAGCTAGGGCAACTGCCTTTGAAAAACTCCCTAATGTTTCTCTGTAGTGCTGTTTGCGCAGTGACTTACCACACTAACTTGTACGGGCGCATAAGAGACTGTGGGTCAGCATGAGGTCATTTCATGCACCCCGTATTTTAAGTCTCGCATTTGACCTTTTCACAGATCAGGACACTGAGCCAGAGAGGCCAAGAGCCGGGCTCACGGAGAGTGTGAGTGACGGACAGAACAGGAATGCCGTCTAGACCTGTTTCGTTTCCACGCGTGATCCTCTGCAAATATTACTTACAATGAAATGTTTGGGGTAACATAGTTATTAGTAAACATTTGTGAACTCACCACCTAATCCAAGACAGAGAACGTCACAGTGTGTGCAGTTCTGTCCTTTGCAGTTCCTTCCACCCTCTACCACTAAGACTCCACCCCTGCTAACGCTTCGGAGAATATCCTGCAGATTGCCTCTCCTGTCCCTCCTTTTCTCCTTCTCCCTATATGAAACTTTACATTGGGAAGAAGATGTTTACATTGCTATTCTCTTGTGATATTTTGTTTGATAACGTCACCCAGACATTGTCACTCAGCACCTCTGTTGGCTGTGGGGTTCCGCTGCGGGATGTGCCAGGCCTTACTTACCCTTTTTTTTTTTTTTTTTTTTTTCTTTTTGAGACAGGGTCTCACTATGCAGTTCAGGCTGACCTTGCACTCACTTTGTAGCCCAGGCTGGCCTCAAACTCGCAACGATCCTCCTGCCTCAGCCTCCCCAGTGCTGGGATTACAGGCGTGCACCACCATGCCCGGCTATAACCTTCTTGGCCATGTAGATCATCGTTTTAAGCATGCTGTGTTTCTTGGCATGCTGGACCCCTTGCTCAGACCCAAAGACTGATGGCTTGACCTGAGTCAGCTTAATACCTCTGAGCACCAGCAGCTTTGTGGGATGCGGGGGATCGAACCCAGTCCCACATGCTGAGTATGCCCTCTGCCACAGAGCTACACCACCAGCTCCTCACATCGATTTTTCATTTTGGGACGTCTCTGCTCCTTGCCCCCACCCGGGATTGGGTGGTTGGTGTCACTTCCATTAGCCCTTCCCGGGAGCCTGGGGTTTACACCTTTACCCCCTTTCCACTATAGCGTGGAGCTCTGCATGTAGTGGTCACATAGGTTAAGCTTGAAATGAAAATTAGATGTATGTGCACGTTCTCTGTCTCTTTTTAGTTATCAAAGATGCTCCTTACAGAAATACAAAGAGTAGAAAATAAGCACCAGCGGCCGTCCTGTGAGTCGTGAGAAGCCCTGTTGGGGTTTAGGGCCTCACCGTGGTCTGGAGCTCTGTGTGCTTCCGGTCACCTGGGACTCCTGCACGATCCAGACAGCCTCTCTCCCTGAGGTTCGCACTCAGTAGGTCTGCAGCATTTATTTTGTGGTGCTGGGGACTGAGGCCACGGCTTCGCTCACGCTGGGCCAGTGCCTGTGTTTTTTAAAAATCAGCAATAGAATATGAACGCCTTGCCACATCCAAATACTCCTTTAGAAATGAATTCTGTCGTCTGCGTAATTGTCCGTCACGTGGGTATATTTCAGTTACTCGGTCAACAACTGTTGAACAGTAGTTGTTCCCTTCCCAACGTCATTGCTATTATAAGGAATGCCATGTAGCTAAATCCTGGTGTAAATTCCTTAATTATTTCTTTAAGTTAAATTCCTAAGGAGTAAATGATAGGCCATGGGGTTTGTGCTTTAAGCTTTGGATAGACACTGCCAGATTCTGCAGAAAGGCCTCCCCCCCCCCGGGGTCTGCTACTCCCATGAGCTCACTGGGGGGACAGCGAGGTGCAGCCTTCCCACCTACGGCCCCCGGTGGGCAGCGCCCGCCGAGCGTGGTCCCTGGCAGCAGCAGAGTGCTCAGAAACCACGCCATGTGCTAAACGGGAGGAGCGTTTCCTCCTGGTCAGTCAAAGCCACTGAGGGATTGAGGGGATGCACTAACTTGGTTCCAAGAGCAAGAATTCAAACCCAACTTTGCATCCCAAAAACTGAGCTCTCTTTGGCACTCCGTTAATTTTTAATTAACACTAGGGAAGGACAGGAGTGGCTGTGAGAGCGGTATATGTCCTGAAACGTGTGTAGGAAACAGGAAAAGGGGCCGGAAGGCTGGGAAAGAGTGGTCTGGGGGAGACGCTCAATCAAAGACATTCTTCATGTCCTGCTGATGTCAACATGGTGGCGCTGGTGGTGGTGTGCACGTGCATGTTCTGTGTGTGACCCTTCGTGACCAACCAGGGAAAAGCAAGTTAAAGTCACTAAACTCTTACTGAGCACTGACCTGGGTTCTGTGGGAAGTACAGTGAGATTTGTTTCCTTTGAAGATCTTAAGATCCCTGCTGTGTTTTCCCTGCTTCAGTTTTATTTATTCAAGAAACAGAATATAAAAGAAAGTTACCCATAATCTCAGCAGCCTGGCAGAACAGATACTTGCGTGTTTCGTTTGTTCTTCTTTGCTCATTGTCCATGCATGGATCTATTTTTAAATGAATTTGTAATCTAGCAGCTGTTGAACCCTTACGCATAGGACACGGGGCAGGTACCCTGCCTTTCTACCTTTCTTAGTTGAGCACAGTTCAATGTAACATGTATTGAGCACCTGATTTATGCCCAGCACCCAGGAGGCAAGTAGGACCCAGCTCTGGAACTGTTCACAGGGAAGGCAGGCCCCTGTCTTGGTTGCTTTTCTCTCATTTCTGGGACAAAATACCTGTCATCCAGAATTAAGGAAGGAAAGGTTTATTGAGCTCACAGTCTGTGGAGGTTTCGGTCCATACTTGGCTGGCTCCAAGGCAGAGTGGCACATGGCAGAGAGCAACGGTTCATGGTGGCGTTCATGGTGGCAGAAGGCAGCAAAAAACAGCAAGAGCAAAAGGGAGGAGTGGTGGCACGCAGCCTCATTTTCTCCCTTACATATGCAAACTATCTGCCCCAGGGTGGTGTAGCACTCACAGCCACGAATCAAAAACTCTAAAAGCCTCCCCAGGACTAGATGAGGCTTTGGGGGGGACACCCAGACACAAACCATAACAGCCCGGAAAAGAATCTGTCAGTATCTCCGTAGACTCCCCAGCAACCCGGAAGAGGCAGAGTGAACCCTTAACAGTGTTTAGATTATAAACGGTAGAGCAGGAGCTGGACTCCCGGGCCAGATCTGCTTCATGACTGCCTGAGTCCCAGCGAGGGTCCCCGGAAGACCCCTCCTGCGGCAGCATCCACCGGCCCTGGCCGCCCCACCCCTTTCCACACTCTGCTTCCAGCTGTGGCTTGCGTGACCTCATTTTCCCTTTCCCGCTGCCCTTGGTGTTTCTGCCAGCTGGAATGTGGTGGAGAGGGAAGCACACAGATGGGCCCCTGACCCTCCCAGAAATCCTCTCCTCTCCTCTCCGGCTTTCAGCTCCCTTCCATGGAGACCTGACCAAAGATCCAGATGTTCAAGGAAACAAATGATGGTTTTGAGGGATGGGGCACCCATGGGAACAGAAGGAAAGGACTATGTATTTGGATGTCGGGTTTATTTTACTGTTTTTTTTTTTGGTTTTCTTCCGGTACCAGGAATGGAACTCACGACCTTGTGCTTGCCAGGCAGGCGCTGTGCCACTGAGCTAAATCCCCAGCCCCTTTATTTTACTTTTAATTCTTCTGAAAAGCAGCTTAAATACTTCAGTTCCTCTTATCCAAACTGCAGTGTTTAGTAAGCCTGATTCCCAGGCTCTCTGTGGTGAAACACAAATAGAGTCTCTCGTTTAAAGATCAAGAAACAGCACGGTCCTTGCTGAGCGCTCCCCAGGTAGAGGGCACTATCACATTGTCTCTTTTCATCCTCCCAGAAATGCGCCAGGCAGGTTGGGTCCGTGGCCTCCCCAAGTTGGGGCTTTCAGAAGTGAGGCAGCCAGCCCCGGCGCCCAGGGGCCCCAAAGCCAGGATTCAGACCTTGGACTGGGACCTTCCGGAGAAGGCAGGTTAGGACTCATCGTCCTGTCCTTGCAGATGTGTTTAAGAAATTGTTGAATCTTTGGTGATAGTTTAAGGAAGATCTTTAAAGGTCCCAAGGAAAACTTCTAAATTCACTTGACTATAAGACAGTGCCCTGCTGTGCTTTTAGAACCAAATAAAACATCTTTGTAGTCAGGTCAGGGAACAGAGCAAAAGCTCATTATGAGGTGTGTCATGTTTTCTTAGATTGTGCTGGGTTTGAGACCTATCCCATGAATGGAATGCAGTGTGTCACAGGGACATCATGGGTGCCGGGCAGTGAGCCCCTCTACGCCACTCTACTTTCTCTGTGGTAGTGGGGATTAATTTCAGGGCCTCCCTCATGCTAACAGGAGCTACACTGTCAGCCCCCTATTAAACACACGCACACGCACACGCACTCAGAGGCACAACCCTCTGGATAGTCTTTTATTTTGGGTTTTTTTTGTTTGTTTGTTTGAGACAGGATTTTACTATGAGTTCACGCTGTCCTTCAACTTGCGGCAGTCCTGCTGCCTCAGCCTCCCGAGTGCTAGGATTACAGGCTTGCGCCACCATGCCTAGCCTGGTCACTCTTAATAGAGACCAGGATAGTAAAGAATGTTCCACGACCTGGAGAAAACAGTTTTGTAAGTGTGGTGACACGTGGCCCCTGTGATTCCCGCTGTGTGTGTCTGAGAGAGAGGGTGCAGAAAGGAAGGGTAGAGAGGACAAGCTCCACCCAGCTCCTGGCTTAGTGACACAAGCAAGGCCTTCTGATATTTCTCAAAGCTGGAAACCCGCATCTGTCTCAAGTTTTAAATGTTGGCTCACTTTTCTTTCATCACAGTGAAGGCCAAATCCAACTTGCCTGTGAGCTGTATCAATTTAAAATACCTGTAAGTGGTTTGGAGTTCAGCTCTGTAACCAGTCTTGGCCTCCAGCCTAGATCTTCCTCTATTCTGTTGGCGAGCTGGGCTTTGTGGCGCACGCCTGTAATCCCAGCACTCAGGAGGCTGAGGCAGAAGGATCCTTGTAAGTTCAAGACCACCTTGGGCTACAAAGTGAGCTCACTGCATAGCAAGACCCTGTCTCAAAAACACAACAAAAACAAAAAACTCTGTTGTCAAGATGTTTAATCCCTGAGTTATTTAATATCTCCGTTTCCTCATCTGTCAAATGGAAATAATTTCAGCTACTTCTGAAGGCTGCTCTATGGATGAACAAGAAAGCCTTGCAAGCCCGTGCCAGAAACCTAGCAAGTGCATGGTAAATGTTTACTTGTAGTATTGTTTGTGCCTCATTCCTTAAATGGAGGTTGAACATCTGTCCTAGATGATCTGGGATAGCCCTTACTTATGCTTCTTGTACTGGTATAACTGTTACCAACTCTCCATTTAATTCTCAGTACTGCACAGTAAATGATGTGATCAAACGTTGGCATTATGCTGTTTAGAGCTTTTATTCTTAATTTTTTTTTCTTTTTGGTACCAGAAGTCGAACTCAGGACCTTGTGGCTTGCCAGGCAGGACCTTGTGCCACTGAGCTATATTCCTGGCTCTATACTTAATTTAGGAAAGACTGAGGTTTCAGTTGTTTGAGTGTCCTTGTGCAAGTCACTCAACCTTTCCGTGTTACGGTTACCACACGCTAAAGAATGAGTTCTAAGATCCCTCAGTTCACGTTCATTCTGTCATTCAACAAACCTGTATCCTGAGCCTAGACCTTGTCTAGGAAAGGCTAAGGACCACACCTAGGGCCTCAGGGGCTGATGGGTCAGTGAGGACCTTCTGTGCAGGGTTGGTGAGAAACCCTACCATTGACTTCAAGCGTCACTTTGAAAAACTGTTGCTCAGCGACTGAATTGAGAAGAACGTTAGAATTTTAAACTCTTAATTTCTCATACATCGTTATGCTATACATTTTTTTTTGTGTATTTATCTTACTACTTGATTGTACTGGGGATTGAACCCAGGGCTTTTGCACTGAGCTACCATACATGCCCGACCCTTTTTATTTTTTTAATTGAGACAGGGTCTCTCTAAATTGCCCAGGCAGGGCTCGAACTTGAAATTCTACCTCTGCCTTCCAAGGTGCTGGGATCACAGGTTTGTGCCGCCATGCCTGGTTTTTTTGTTTTGTTTTGTTTTGTTTTGTTTTTGAGACCGGGTCTCGCTATGCAGTTCAGGCCGGCCTTGAGTTCACTTTGTAGCCCAGGCTGGCCTCGAACTTGCAGCGATCCTCCTGCCTCAGCCTCCCACGTGCTGGGATTACAGGAGTGCGTCACCACGCCCGGCTATTTTATTTAGAAAACTAATACAAATTTTCACTGCGGAAAATGAAAATTGCAGAAAGGCTTAAAGGAAATCATTTCTGAAGACGCCTCATATTCTAACCACACAGTCGAAACTAAGTTTTTTAAAAAGCTTCTCTCCCTAAATACGTGTGGGTGTCTCCGAATAAATACCCTCAGTCACCCGTCCCTACCTGCCAGGTGTGTGAGGGGCCCCGCTCAGCTCTCCCTCCAGTGTTGGATGAAGGAGGGTGCTCACAACTCCACCCACAGATCGGAAACTTGTGCGGCCGGCGGAGGCCTCGAAGCGGGGTGGCCCTCGCGGGCGATCCGTGGAGAGCGCGCGCCCCGCGCCCGTGCGCTCCAACTCAGCGTC
>NW_004955478.1:9064000-9071288 GCF_000276665.1 Chinchilla lanigera | reverse complement strand
GCCTGGGCGGCGCGGCGGGCGCCTCTGCTGACTCAGGGACGTTGCCCGCTTGGCCTGGGGCCGGCGCCTCATTGGAAACAGCTGTTCCCCCTGGCGGGCGGCCGGCGGGCGGCCCCGCTCTCCCTCGGTGACCCCTGGCCTTGCCGCTGCAGACGCTGAGGGCGCCGGAGGTCGCCCTGCCCGCGAGTGGCCCGTCAGGTCCCCACAGCGCCCGCCTGTCCGGCAGCCTCGCCGGGTCCCCGTGCCCGAGCTCCTCCCGCGGCCCCCCAGCTCCAGACGCCCTGCTCGCCTTCGCCTCCGCGCGCCTTGCAGTCTTGCCCCCCGCGCCTCTCGTTCCGCAGATGCTTGTGGAGAACCGGCCGCGTGCGGGCGCGGCGCGGGGATGAACTCCGTCCCCGCCCCCGTCCTCGGGGGACGTCTGCATCTTACGGAGCAGATGGGGAAGCGGCTGGGACAGCAGGGAGGTTTGCTGCGGGAGGCGATGGGGCCCTGCCCGCCTCCTGGCTCCGCCACAGCGTCGCTTGGACCTTCAGGCAGACGGGAAGGGAAAGGAGGCGGCGGCGAGCAGAGGGAAGCGAGCGGGTAACCCCGTGCAGGGAGAGTGGCTTCACAGCCCCCGCCGCTGTGCCCAGGGACGCTGGTGTGCAGGGCCGAAGGCGTGTCTTTTCCGTCCCTGCTTTGCTTCGTGAGAAGGCTCTTTGGGGCGGGACCAGGTTTCCCGCGGTAGTTCTGCGCGTGGAAGGTCCGCCTCCGTCCCGCACCCGTCTCTGCGGTATGCGTCACGTCTGACTTTCGCACGCGTGTTTGTGTGTCGCTGGGAACTTCTGCACGGGTCGCTTCCTGAGCTCTGCTTCCGGCGTCGTGGTAAACAGATTAAGGACAGAGGCCGTGTTATCGGATTCATCCACAGTTTCCCTGTGGCATCCAGGACAGTGCTTCAGAAACGCTTCATCAGCATGGGGTGAAGAAGGCCCCCAGGGCAGAATGGGCCAGGAATCCAGCCTCCTCTCCGAGGGGTTTTACAGCCGACGCTCGGCCTCTCAGGCCAGGGCAGGAGGCGTGCACTGGGGAGCAGTAACTCCCCCAGAGTAGAGAGCGATCGCATTCTCCACTGTGCAATGGGCTCTGACCCCAGGCAAGGCTGTGTGTTACCGGAGTTCTTTTGATTACAAGGGACAGAAACCTAGTGCGGCCAAGCTCGGCAAAGAAGTGGGCTGGAGTTTGGGGCTGCAGCTTAGCCGCAGAGCAGTAGGTTTGCGCGTGTGAGGCCCGGAGTTCGATCCCCAGCATAACACAAGACAAAGAAAAAAGAAGGCGACCCCAAGTGCCTCAGAATGGAGGGAAGAGCCCCGTGACGGGTGGGGCTGGACGTGCACTACCGCTAGGACTCTTCCGAGACCGGCTCCGCTCTGCTCTCTTTCTGCGGTGTTCCCTCGGGGTAGGGGGCGTGGCCGTGGGCAGCCTAGACTAGCAATCTCACCAGAAAGAGGAGACTTATGTACCCCAGGGGTATTCTCTGTTTGGCCCTGTTGCGCTCTGTGCCCGTTAACCTCACTGCGGGCAGGGCGATAGGCCCTGTCATCCACCAAGACTGAGCCTTGGATCTACCCACACAGTGACCTCTTAATGTATAATAATAAGGAGATAAAAACTTTGGTGGCTGACAAAAAAGAGGGACGAGCCTGTGGGCCTCAGCAGAGGTAAGGATTCTGATGTCATCTCCCTATCTGCAGTGTAGATAGAGACCATTCACTGCCAGACCATATGGCGCTTAGGATTCGGCCCTTAGCCGGTGTGGTGGCACACACCTGTAATCCCAGCACTTAGGAGGCTGAGGCAGGAGGATCGCCACAAGTTCGAAGCCAGCCTGTGCTACATAGTCAGTTCAAGGCCAGCCTGAACTATGAAGCAAGACTCTGTCTCAAAAAAAAGGGATTGGATGGTATCTATATTGCTTGCATTATCACTGGTGCCTCGGAATCTGGGACATTCTCTACACGTTGATTAAACGGATCCCATCCTCCCTGTGCTTAGTGCGCAGCTCCCTGACTAGCTTCACTGATTTACTCATTTATGAACAAGAGGCTCTTGAGCCACGACGCTGTGAACAGCTAGGGAGGACAGTCCCGACGCTGGTGCGGGGCCCTGCACCCCCTGAGTTGGGGACCTCACTCCCGCACGGACACACAGTCCCCCCCGGACTGTGAAGCGGGAGGAGCGGAGGGGCCTCCTCAGAACGGCGCCTCACACCTCTGTGTCTAACCTCCTCCGCCTCTTCCTCAGTGCTTGATGAGAGCAGAGAGACGAAGAACCCAGCGGGTCTCAGCACGCCCTCGATCCCTCCCTCTCGCTCCTCCTCCCTGGGGCCCTACAGAAATGGCCCCCTTTCTGGGAAGGGGACCCTCCCTCCCCGACCCTCGTCTGCTGTCCTGGCAGCTCTGTGACCTGCGTTCTTCTCCCTTTGCCTCGGCCACACTCTCAGAGTTTCCAGAGGTCTGCCCCGAGCACGTTCCTGCAGCACCCCTAGACACGTGGGATTGGGGGGTTTTAGAGGCTGGCGTGTGACTGCGGTCTGTATCCAAAGCCACAGTCCTTCTCTGACTGGATTATAAACCCCATGAAGGAGGGATGGCGCTGGGTGCTGTGAGTTTCTCTGTGGCCCCAGTGGTGCCTGGAACAAACTCTGCACTACCAAGTGCTCCAGGAAGTTCATTGGATTTGAACCCAGAACCTAGAACATCGGAGGAAGGAGGGGGCTCCTTGCCATGCCTTATGGACAGGAGGAAACGAGGCCTTGAAAGGTGCTGTGGTTGGACATCCTAGTACCCTTCTTTCTCTGGGCCTCGGTTTTCTCATCTGCCAAGCGAGGGGAGATCGGCCTGACTCGGGGAGGAGCTCTGCCATTAACCTGGACTTCTTTCAGACCCTTCACTTGCCGTTTGGTACAATGGTGTCAGTCGCTCTGGGACTGGAAGGTACTGGCCCCTTGGCTGCTGTGGGGTCCCGTGAGGATTTGGACCTCATGGTCCAGTCCTATCTCTGAGAAGCATCTGTAAAAACAGGCAATGTTTTCTCCCTTTGCCAGTCCCCTTCCCGACCCTCTGCTGAGAAGCAATCTTGTTTATTACTAATTATCCTCCCTGGAGTAGAATTTCTGAGAATAAAACACCCAACCTTAGAGGAGGCTTGTTCAGACTGGGATCAAGTCCTGGGGCCAGCGTACCGTTTCCGCAGTGTGGCTGGAGGCGTCTTAGCCAGCTTGGCCTACCGTAACTGAATACCATAGTTGAGTGGATTTTAAACAACAGAAATGTATTTCTCAAGGGCCAGTCGTGATGGCGCACAGCTGTAATCCCAGCACAACAAAAAAAGAAAAAGTAAAATGGAAAAAAGAAAGAAATTCACTTAAGCCAGGTGTGATGGCGCTTATCTGGAATGCCCGCCCTGGCAGGAGAATCTCAAGTTCAAGCCCAGCCTGGGCAGTTTAGTGACTTTAGCAAGACTCCGCCTCAAAGTAAAATAAGTACATACATACATACAAACAAATAAAAGGCTTGGGATGAAGCTCACTGCAATGCCCTGTGTTAAACCCTCAGTACTGCAAAAAGAAGAAAAAAATTTCTCACGGTTTTGGAGACTGGAAAGTCCAAGATCAAGGAGCTAGCAGATTCGGTGTCTAGAGAAGGCTCCTTTCCTCTCAGACACAATCTTCTTACTGTCACCTCTCCGGGTAGAAGGGTGAGGGTCCCTGAGTACCTCACAGAGGGCCCACTTCTAATACTGTCATATCGAGGGTTAAGACTTCTACATAGGAGTTTGCTGAGGGACATCATTCACATCGGAGCGGAAGGGAAAGAGCCAGTTAAGGGCAGGGACTCTGACATGGGAGAGACTGGCTGTGGCATCGGTCCTCATGGTCCTTCAGGAAGCTCGCCTGTATTGTGGAGAGGACAGCTGTCCCGATGCTGCGGAGGAACAGAGGGACAGGTGTCAGCCTCCCCAGCTCTTCCAACATGGGGTTTCGAACACTCAGCGATGGAGCTGGGACCCTGCGTTCCAGGAAAATTAACTGGCAGGTGGACAAGTACAGAAAGATGGGCTGGTTGGTGTGACTGTATCTGAGCGTGATTCCTTCATGCACACACATTCATTTGTTTATTCAGAATTAATTAAGCAGGCTGGGTGTGGTGGTGCACGCCTGTAATCCCAGCACTTGGGAGGCTGAGGCAGGAGGATCGTTGCGAGTTCGAGACCAGCCTGGGCTACAAAGTGAGCTCAAGGCCAGCCTGAACTACATAGTGAGACCCTGACTCAAAAAGAAAAAAAAAGAATTAAGCAGAAGTGCGTGTCAGGCAGAGCTATAGGATAGGTGATACAGTGGTGGGGAAGACAAAAAAGATCCCTAGGAATTTATGAACCAGCAGGAAGCCACGGAAAACAAGCAGGGCACATTGGACAGTGAGCTCTGGCTGTAGAAATGGCAGCGAAGTTTGTGTCCACCTAACTCTCTGGCCAAAAGTATTTATAGACTAAGGATAAATAGAAAATAGGGTGGTGTAAAGACACTGCAGAGCAATTAAACCCACACAGGTCCAGAGAGGACAAAATCCTTGAAAGGAAAGAAGCCTACTAGGCGAGTGGCACACTGAAGGAGTGAGGATCGGATCACAGAGTGGGGGCTTTGCTGGTTGCAGAAGCGGAGGCCGGAGTTTACTGCTACCAGAAAGGCTAAAAATTAAAGGAAAGCGCCAAGGAGGTTCTTCTCACCAGTTACCTACAAGTCCTTCCTGACTCCTAAATTGCGCATGCGCAGGGCCAGTCTCAAGCTCCGCGGGAAACAGCAGCTGGAAGGCAGAAGTTTCAGTCGCTGCCTGGTGCTGAGAAAACAGCTGAGTTCCAAGCTCTACCAAGTCACAGGGCCTGGAACGCCAGGAAGACCACACCTTGAGATTAAAGTCAAGGCTGAGAGCCACACCCTAAGATTTAAGGCTCAACCAAAATAACCGCATCCTAGAAAGCCTAAAACCAACCCTCCCCAGGACAAGGTAGTGGGGTGACCTAATAGGGAGATTTTTGTTTTGTTTTGTCTTTTTGAGACAGGGTCTCGCTATGCAGTTCAGTCCGGCCTTGAGCTCACTTTGTAGCCCAGGCTGGTCTCGAACTCACAAAGATCCTCCTGCCTCAGCCTCCCGAGTGCTGGGATTAAAGGCGTGTACCACCATACCTGGCTAATAGGGAGATTTTTAAAATGTGGGTTACTTATAACACAGCAGCCGCTATGTCCAGCATGTAATGAAAAACATCCACAAAGCCAGTGTATGATAAAAACTACTAGAGATTATGCATGATGTCACATATGTAGTAAAAATTACTAGACAAGTAGGAAGTAGCAAGAAGTGACCCATAACCAAGAAAAGAAAAATTGTCAATAGATGTAGATTCACAAGTAACTCCAGATGTTGAAGAAAAAAATCAGAAAAAAAAAAAAAAAAAAAACTGTAGCGATCACAGTGAAGCAATATGTAGAATAACTGTGATTACTTTGGACTGAGATGAGAGGGGGCCTCTCTAAAGATGGGACTTGCTCTTCCTGAAACGTGAAATGCCAGGTGGAGGAAACTGCAAAGCTCTTGAGGCAAAGAGGAGCAAGGAGCGGTGTGATCTGAGATCAGCCTGGCAGGCAGGGCCTAGTCACATGCAGGTACACCTCATAGTAAGGAGCTTGACTTTTATGAAAAGTGATGAGTCACCTTTCAGGGAATTTAAAAGTGAGAGGGAGGATTATCTGACTCAGTTGTTTATTTTCCTCTTACTATGAGTGAGGCTGTCATTTCAAATAATTAAGAGCCAATTACATTTCATTTCATTCTCCATCCACATCTTTTACTTATTTTCTATTGCACTGGTGATGTTTTCCTTATTCATTTGTTTGTTTTGGTAGAAGCTCTTTATATTAGAGTTTTTTGTCTCTAGTTTCATATAGTTTCGTCATTTGACTGGAATTTATCTTGCCATTAAACAAACTCTTAGGCTATTGAATTCATTTTCTTCGTTTTGCTTTGCTTTGCTTTGCTTTGCTTTGCTTTGCTTTGCTTTGCTTTGCTTTGCTTTGCTTTGCTTTGAGACAGGGTCTCACTTTGTAGTGCAGGCTGGCCTTGAACTCACCCTATAGCCCAGACTGGTTTTGAACTTGAGGTGATCCTCCTGCCTCAGCCTCCTGAGTGCTGGGATTATAGATATGCCCCTAGCACCTGACACCTATAACTGAATAACAATAATAAACATTTGTAATTCTCTTACTATGTGCCAAACTCTGTCCCAACACTTTGCTTACTTTTGTAATTTTTTTTCTTTTTTTAAAGCAAATGCTAGGGCCCAAACCTAGGGTCTTGTGCATGCTAAGGCCGCAGTGGACCGCTGAATCACATCCTGAGCCCCATCTCACTTAATCTTTACAATAGTCCTAGAAGGAGAAACCAAATCATAAGGAAGTTAAATTAAGCCCTTGCTTAAGTCGTAGGGTGAGTGAAAAGCTGGACTTTGAACACCAGCAGTGTGATTCATGCTTTGGAGACGTGAACATGATTCTGAGAAGCTGGGGGCTGAGTGGGTGTGAACGTTCTGCAGAAACTGGGGATCTCTGTGTTGTGTAACTTTAAACATTATTAGTGCATGCTTGCCGTACGTGGTGATCACATCATGAGAGTCAGTACCTGTATGCAACATGCCTTCGTTCTGTTGGCTCCCCCTGTTTGCTCCCCCTGTTGTGTTCTTAAGTGGCAGCTGGGCACAGGAGGAAGGTGGTGAAACGTGGATGTCAGAGAAACCTGGGTTTGCCAGCTGGCCGGGGGACAGTGGAATAGGTCATTTCCTGTCGCTCAGCTTCAGTCTGTGCTGTCTTTTCTGCCTGTCTCTGCCCTCCCTCTCTCTCCGTTTTCCTGAGGCATAATTCATATACTGAAATCACTCTCTTATAATACACAGTTAATTAGATTTTTCCTATGTTCAGAGTTGCGCAACTATCAGCGCAATCTACATTTGGAGCATTTTCAAGAGTTCAGACCAGGCGTGGCGGTGCACGCCTGTAATCCCAGCACTCGGGAGACTGAGGCAGGAGGATCCCTGCAAATTTGCGGCTAACTGAGGCTATATAATTAAAAAGAGACTCCATCCAGAAACACTGCATTCTTTAGCAGTCATTTCCCCTTCCTAGCACCCCCACCCCAGCCCCAAATTACCTTTTAATCTGCTTCCTGACTCAGGCTATTTAAAAACTTCTTCCCTCTCT
>NW_004955478.1:9025980-9063780 GCF_000276665.1 Chinchilla lanigera | reverse complement strand
TTCCTTCCTTCCTTCCTTCCTTTCTCTTTATTTCTGAGACAGGGTCTTGCAATATGTATCTTAAGCTGGCCTCGAACTCACAGTGACCCTCCGGCCTCAGCCTCTCGAGTGCTGGGATTACAGGTGTGCATCTCCAAGCCTGGCTCTAAACCTCCATTTCTTAGTCTGTCAAGTGGATATGCTGGGAGGGGGTTGGACTCCTCAGTGACTCCACAGAGGAGTCTGTCATGCAAGCTGAGGACAGGAAAGGGCTAAATGATTCTAAGAAATAGTTGTGGGAGGGCGGTGCTTAGGAGAATTCTGAAAGAGGAAAGGACGGTACCAGCGGAGCTGAGGGACAAGGAGAGGCGTGAAACAAATACGTTCAGGCCAGAGAAGAACTTCGGCAGAAAAACCCTGATCTGTAACAGATTGAGATGAAGGCTACAATGCGGTGTGCGATACAGACAGCTCTGCAGGTCCTCATAAGATCTGAAAAGCACGGTCGTCCTCCCCCACCCACAGCGGCCGTTCCAAGACCCCACGCGGATGCCCGAAGCGCCCCTCTGCCCGTCAGTCTCCGCAGCTGGTGCCGGACCTCTGTGTGCTGTGTTTCCGGTACATACGTCCGTACCCACGATTACATTTACAAGTTAGGCACAGTGAGAGGTTAACAGTAACGGATAAGAAAATAGAAAAGTGATTACAATACCCCATATTGAGAGTTGCGTGAAACCGACCTGTTTGTCTTTGTAATTTTCCTGTCATATTTTTGGAATGCGGTTGACTGTACCCGACCCTGAGGGAAGCGGGGGCGGCCGTGTACAGTGCTGGACTTGCCGTGTGCGGTCGGTCTGCTGGGGGCTGGGACGGAGCCCTCCCTCCAGGTGGGCCCAGGGCGGAGCAGACGTGGTCCGTGGCTCCTCTGGACACGGGCAGAGCGGGGCCTCGCTCTCCCATCTGGAGGTGTTGACAGTGCGGACTGCATGCTTTAATGCGCGGGAGAAGCACATGACCGCTGTCGGTAGCCGGCCAGCCACCAGGGGCCAACCAAAGAGCCTGCGTGATGTTCTCGCGTCCTGCCTTCCCTTCCAGAGCCGGATGTCTTCCTCATCTTCAGCCACGGACTGCAGGGCTGCCTGGAAGCCCAGGGTGCACAGGTCCGCGTCACCCCAGCCTGCAACGCCAGTCTCCCTGCCCAGTGCTGGAAGTGGGTCTCCCGGAACCGGCTCTTCAACCTGGGCACCATGCAATGCCTGGGCACAGGCTGGCCGGGCACCAATACCACCGCCTCTCTGGGCATGTACGAGTGTGACCGGGAGGCTCTGAGTCTTCGCTGGCACTGTCGTACACTGGGTGACCAGCTGTCCCTACTCCTGGGGGGCCGAGCTGGCAACGCGTCCAAGCCTGGCACCTTTGAGCGCGGTGACCAGAGCCGCGGGGGCCAGTGGCACATCTACGGCAGTGAGGAGGATCTGTGCGCCCGGCCCTACTATGGTGAGAGGCTGCTTGCGGGCGCGGGGTGTGGCCCTTGGTGTCCCAGGGCTGGAGCAAGGGAGGGACAGTGTCCTAGGGGATAAGGCCTTTGGCTTCTGGGGCCTTTTTCCAGTATTACCTTTAATTGTAATAGGAAGCACTTTTGAGCATTTACTTTTTAGAAATTTCAAAATGAATCTGTCCTTACAAAGCCTGCAAACAGTGCAAAAATGAATCACCTAAAATTAAGTAAAAATTCCCTCCCCTCAGGCCCACTAGAGGAGACGCCCATGGTGACCCACACACATTTTGCAGGTGGTGAATGGGACCCGAGTCACTCAGTGCGGGGTCACAGTGGCTCTTGTGGGGGCCCCCTCCCCCGCTGGGGTTCTTTCCTGGAAGCTAGCCTGAGGTCCAAGATAGAATTTTTAGGGGAAGCATGGAGCCCCTTGCTTGGGTAGCTGAGCAGATTGCACTGGGCTCAGCCCTCTGTGGGGGTCCCCCTCGCCCGGCTGGGTTTTGGACAAGGGTGTTAGAGAGCTTCTTCCCCTCCCTGTGGGGGGTGCAATGGACCTCCTCCAAGCCCCCAGGGTGACTTGGGGAGACTCAAAGCCACTGTCGGCCACCATTGTCTCCTCACACCCTCTGCTGACCCCTGTGAGCCCCCAGGTTGCTGGGTTATTAGGGGTTTTCCCTGAGGGGTAACGGGGTGCTCGGTCTGCGGGGTCCAGAGGCCAAGACCTGCTGTTCTCCCCTGCAGAGGTCTACACCATCCAGGGGAACTCCCACGGGAAGCCGTGCACCATCCCCTTCAAATACGACAACCAGTGGTTCCACGGCTGCACCAGCACGGGCCGCGAGGACGGGCACCTGTGGTGTGCCACCACCCAGGACTACGGCAAAGATGAGCGCTGGGGCTTCTGCCCCATCAAGAGTGAGAGCGGGGCGGTGCAGGACGCACAGGAAGCGGGTGGTGACGAGGGCCGGGCGCCGAGGGGGGGCCCAGTGTGGGCCTCAGAACTCTCGGGGCTGCGGGAGGTGCCGCCCCTCCTTTGTGGAGCAGCCCGTGTGGGGCCTCCGGGCACCCCTTGGGCTGCACACTGTCCGTCTGTTGTGGCGGCAGGTAACGACTGCGAGACCTTCTGGGACAAGGATCAGCTGACGGACAGCTGCTACCAGTTTAACTTCCAGTCCACGCTGTCCTGGAGGGAGGCCTGGGCCAGCTGTGAGCAGCAAGGGGCAGACCTGCTGAGCATCACGGAGATCCATGAGCAGACCTACATCAACGGTGAGGCCAGGCGGCCCCCGGGGACCTGAGCCGCCCCGGGCAGGGTGGGCACCCCGGCCTGAGGCTGCTCCTTGGGCGGCCCGGAGCCCTTTCTGCTCTGGCAGGGTAAGGGTGCTGTTGGCAGGGAGAGCAGGAGGCGGGCACGGCTGCCCTCCTCAGGGCCCCATCTTTCCCCCAGGGCTCCTCACCGGCTACAGCTCCACACTGTGGATTGGCCTTAATGACCTGGACACCAGCGGAGGCTGGCAGTGGTCGGACAACTCGCCCCTCAAGTACCTCAACTGGGAGAGCGGTGAGCTATGGGGGTGCAGGGACCCCGCAGCCACCTGGCCGCCTCCCGCCCTACCCCAGGCGAGCCCTAGCGGGTGGGGAAAGCACAGACCCCACCCTTCCTGGACTGGGCGCGCCAATGTAAGCGGCGCCTTGATGTGAATGAGAGACTGACCTCAGGCAGGTGCGTTCAGGGTGTGGGCCTCTGCTCACAGCTTTGGGCAGTGCACGCGTGGGAGGCGAGGCCGGGGCTGCTGCCCATGGCGGGACGGGGCCTCAGAGCAGTGTAGGGCCAGGTCAGAAGGAATGAGGACAGCTGGCCAAGGCAGCACACTCTTATAATCCCAACACGCTGAGGCTGAGGCAGGAGGATGGCAAGCTGGAGCCCAGCCTGGGTAACTCAGTGAGACCCTGAAAATTATTGTAAAGGGCTGGGGAGGTAGCTCAGTGTGAAGTCCTGGTTCAATCCCCAATACCAGGGGGAAAGAATGAGGACCCAGAGGTGGGGCTGGAGTAGAGGGCTGGGGTTCTCCAGCTCGCTCAAGCTTCCTGGAGGAAGGGGCCGCGGTGTGAACTTCTCTCCCGGGATGCCGGCGCCCCGTGTGCCCCGCAGATCAGCCAGACAACCCCAGCGAGGAGAACTGCGGCGTGATCCGCACCGAGTCCTCAGGCGGCTGGCAGAACCGGGACTGCAGCATCGCATTGCCCTATGTGTGCAAGAAGAAGCCCAACGCCACCGCCGAGCCCGCCCCGCCAGGTGAGCTGCCCCGCCAGGTGGGCCAGCGTCTGGGCCCCAGGGTGGGGTGCGGCTCATGGCCCAGGGTCTC
Source organism: Chinchilla lanigera (assembly GCF_000276665.1). NCBI lineage: Eukaryota > Metazoa > Chordata > Mammalia > Rodentia > Chinchillidae > Chinchilla > Chinchilla lanigera. The sequence goes on along the minus strand of NW_004955478.1, from coordinate 9,059,940 downwards.
AGCCTCGCGGTAGTCACTGAGACTCAGTACCCAGCGCCCGAAGCTGTAAGGAGAAGAAGTTTGCTTTGGCTCACCGTGTGTGGAGGTGTCAGGCCGCAGTCTGCTGGCAGGGCAGTGTGGCGGGGGAGGCCTACATGTGGCCCGGGAGGCGGGAAGGAGAGAGAGGGGTGAGGGCAGAAGGAAGCACAGAGACCTTTTCCGGCCGTGCTCTCCCAACCAGGCTTCCCCTCCAAACATCACGTTTAGGTAGTGTTACGGTTTGTGCCTAGAGGTCCCCCCAAAGCCTCATGCAGTCATGGAGGCGGCTGAATCTAGAGTGTGTGATTGATCCATGGTCTAGGGCTGGGATCACAGGTGTGAGTGCTACACCCGCCCTAGGGTGGGTTGACCAAGTACAATGTAAGGGACAGAGAGTCTTCTCTTGTGCTCCTCCCCTTTTGCCCTTGTTGCTTTTGCTGTCTTCCCCCGCCGTGAGCTGTTGCCCTCTGCCGTGTGCCACCCTGCCTTGGGGCCAGCTGATTACAGGCTGAAACTGCCACAAACCGTGAGCGAAATAAACCTTTCCTTCCTTAATTTTGGGCATCAGGTATTTTATCTCAGCAATGAGAGAAAAGGAATCCAGACAGGTATAAACTTACAGTGGACTAATCCACTTGTGAGTGTCACAGTCCTGGAATCCAGTCACCTCCCCAAAGCCCCCTCTGAGCGTGTGAGGCGTGTGGGGGGGCATTTAGATATAAATCATAACACCCAGCTAGCCCAGCCTCTCCTCTTGGTCTCTCTAGGGCACAAGGGAATGCTAATGCTCTTTATTCTTATTTAATTGTTCAGCTAAAATCTGAACAAATTGGAATGTGCCACTAATTCATTCCAGGGCCATTTGCTGGGAACTGTGTTAAATGCTGGCAGCATTCCCTGTGCCCTGGGGAAACCACTGTCTGCTGGAGGTGACAGACCTCTTCACACACGATGACAGTATTCTGAGTTATGAGGTATTGTTGAACCCATACTAAAAAGAGCTAGAGAAGAAACTGATGAGAGTGAAGGAAGGTTGGGCTGGGGATTCAGCTCAGCAGCACAGCGCCTGCCTGGCAAGTGCAAGGTCGTGAGTTCGATTCCTGGTACCGAAAGAAAAACAAAAACAAAAATGAGAGTGAAGGACGGTTTTATGGAGGTGACATTGGACTTGGGCCTTTCAAGTTGAGTGTAAGCTTAAAAGGGGAGAAGTGGTGTGGGTGGAAGGGCATTCCGGGCAGAGGGACCTGAATGTACGAAGACACAGAGGCAGGAGGCGTAGCACAACTGTTAGGGTGCCGAGCAGTGCGCTTGGGTGGGGCATGGACTGTATGCCAAGCGTGGTCCTTAGGGCCCGGGAGCCTGTTGGGAATGCTGATTGGACGGCCTCGCTGCTCTCTTTTTTACAGTTTTATTGGTACATGTTTGCGTGATTATGTCCTGTGAGGAGCTGGTGCATGTACATAACACATCCTCATTCTCTTTCCATCCCCTTCTCCTCCTCCTTCCCCTCTATTTCCTGATCGCCTGCCCATTTGAGGAAGATTATCTCCCTACGCCCTATCTATCTTTCATTTTGCTCTTTCTTTATATTTGGGTTTCACATATAAGAGAAACCACAAGATGTTTAAACTCGTGTGTCTGATTTATTTCACTTAACGTTAAAGTCTCCAGGTGCATCCGTTTCCTACAAAGGACTCAAGCTTATCTTTCTTTATGGCAGAGTAGTACTCCATTGTACGTACCATATGTTCTTTACCCATTCATTTGTTGATGGGCATATAGGCTGCTTCCAAGACTTAGCCATTATTTTGAACCAGAATGTCTGGTTCGCAGGAGCCCCAGGTGAGTCCTGTGTAGGTGCAGCCTGAGAAGCTCTGGCTTCTGGGCACGGCGGTGGGAGGTCTTCAGAAAGGCAGGTTGCAGCCAGTTGCTGAGGGGCTTGGCTGCAAAGGTAGGCTTTGCAGGTTCGTAAGCCAGGGAGTGTCTTGCTCATATCCGTGATTCAGAGAGCTAGCTCCAGGGGCCTCGTGGGGGAGGTGGAGTTTGGGGCAATGTGCAGGCCCTGATGTAAGGACTCAGCTCCTTAGTGAGGTGTGGCCTTGGGCAGCTGCTTGGTCCCCGAGCTGCAGAGTCCTTGCTTGTTGACTGAGAATAAGCACATCACCTTGCAGGGTGCTTTGAAGAGACCTGGGCTGCCCGCAAGGATCAGTGTCTTTGTAGGCAGTGGTCGGGTTGTCAGTGTGGGGTGAAGAGGGGTACTGCCCCGTCTGGGTAGCTGTGGAGTTGGTGAAGCGATTTTTTACAAAGAAAATGTAGCAAAACTAGAAAGAAAAAAATCCACAAACCCACAGAAAATAAAAGGCTTACAGAGCCAACGCCTGCTCTAGACCGTGAAATTCTTGCCAAAGATTGACTCTGAATGTTAGCTGCTCCGTTCTACCCCTAAGTCCCTGGGGCTGGAAGCAGCCGCATTTGGCCACCCGCCTCCAAGCTGGAGGTGGCCCGGCCGGGCACCGATCCCTGGTCCTGCCAGACGCTCCCTCTGCCACTGGGTCTTCCCTGTGGGGAGGGCTCCTTAGGCCTCAAGGACCTGTAGGTGTCTGTGGCCTTGGATTCCCTCCTCTGCCGCAGCCCCAGCTCTCTGCGCGAGGCGTATTCTAGGCAGGTTTGCTTTCTGTGCCTCATCAGGGAATGAAGGCATGTCATTCCAGAAACAGGCGCCATCATGCCCCCAGAGCACCCACATTTCCGGAGGCCTTCTTGGGTCTGAGCAACAGTTCTGTCTGGGGCTGCAGCCTCAGGTTTTAGCTCGTTGACCGATGAGAGATGATTGACAGCTCCTGAGCCAAGGAGAGAGCCCGCTCCAGCTCTCAGCCCACCCACTTTGCCAGGTCTGCAAGAAAAGGTGCAGCCCGGGCCCGGCGCTGTCTGCCGGGCTGAGTCGGGTCCCAGCATCCTGGGATGATGGGTGATGCCTCAGGTGGGCACACGCCTTCCTGCCTGGCCAGGGCGGAATCCTGCCCAAACCTGACATTGTGCGTGGCTTGGTGAAGTCCTTTTTTCTTTTGCCAAGACCCAAGTAAGGGCTTGTTTGCTTCAGCTGCCCTTAGACCTCGCCTTAGAGGGCGGACCAGAAATTCACGGAAGTGGAGGCGAGAGAGGGCCCTGGATGCAGGGCGAGGAGCTGGGGTTGGGGGAAGGAGCAAGGAGAGGAGTTTTAGCCCAAGAATGTGACCAGTCTGATGTTATGCACCCAGCAGGTTTCTGGGTGCTCATGTACTAGACCCCTGGTGGAACAGGCTGGGCCACTTACGGCTGAGGACCTTGACCCCATCCCTCCACCCGGTACTGCCCACCGCGGTCTGCGCTCAGTGTGTTATTTGGGAGAACAATGGTGGGCTCATATTCTAAGCGAGTTTTCCGTAGACCAAGTTTGATTCTCGCAGCAGGAAACGCCGGCAGAGGAGGAAGCCGGAGGTCAGGCTGATCTGTCCCGACCCCTTCCCGTGCCTTTCTGCGGGGCAGCCGGAGAAGCCGCCTTGTTCTGGGTGGAATCGGCCACCACTGCCTGGGTCTCTGTCCCTTGGCCCCCAGCATGCCCAAGACTGTCTGGGTGGGAAAGGCGGGTGTGGGACTGGTGACTCCAGGGGGTGACTTGGAGGCCCTGCCTGGGTTGACACCGGTGGATTCAATTCCAAATTGGGTAGCTCAGGGGCTGGGGATTTAGCTCAGCGGCACAGTGCCTGCCTGGCAAACATGAGGTCATGAGTTCGATTCCCGGTACCGGGGGAAAAAAAAAAAAAAACAATGCCTGCCTACCAAATTGGGTAGCTCAGTCTCTGAGCAGCGGCCCTGTGGGTCTCACAGACAGGTGGGCCAACGTGAAGGTGGAGTGTGACCCCAGCTGGCAGCCCTTCCAGGGCCATTGCTACCGCCTGCAGGCTGAGAAGCGCAACTGGCAGGAATCCAAGAAGGCCTGTCTTCGGGGTGGCGGTGACCTGCTCAGCATCCACAGCATGGCGGAGCTGGAGTTCATCACAAAGCAGATCAAGCAGGGTGAGGAGCTGCCTGCCGACGCCTGGGTGGAGGGCACGCCTGGGGTAGAGGGCACGCCTGGGGTGGAGGGCACGCCTGGGGTGGAGGGCACGCCTGGGGTGGAGGGCACGCCTGGGGTGGAGGGCACGCCTGGGGTAGAGGGCACGCCTGGGGTGGAGGGCACGCCTGGGGTAGAGGGCATGCCTGGGGTGGAAGGCAGGGCCTCCGCTGTCCACCCTACTCTGCCCCAGAGACTCAGATTCTCTTCCTTCCCCCTGGCAGCTAAGGCTGACCTCTCAGTGTCTTCTGTCCCCTCTCTCCTGTCGACCCAGAGGTGGAGGAGCTGTGGATTGGCCTCAACGACTTGAAACTGCAGATGAATTTTGAGTGGTCTGACGGCAGCCTTGTGAGCTTCACCCACTGGCACCCCTTTGAGCCCAACAACTTCCGGGATAGTCTAGAGGACTGTGTCACCATCTGGGGGCCGGTGAGATCCTTCTTCCCTTGGCAGGGTCACAGGCCCACCCCCACAGGTCCCAGCTGGAGGACAGGCCGCCTTCAGCACCTGCCTATCCTGCGCATTTGTCCTCCCATGTGACCCCTACTTCCTACCAACCCCACTTCTTCCCTTAGAAAGGTTGCAGGTATCAAATCCACCTCTACCTCCACGAGCTGAGTCACTAGAGCGAGCTACTAGTGGTCACAGGGAGAATTGCAGGAGTTAATTCTCTTGAATCCTCTACATGTTGCCTGGCCCATTCTTGACCTCCCGCCAGCTGCTCCTCCCTGCCAGTAGGTGGCGTCAGAACCTGTATGATGTGGAGGCCCCACAAAAAGGTCTGCTCACTGTCTTGTCTCCTACAAATCCCTACCCTACCCAGCTGAGGGTCTTGTCTTCTTAAGAGACTATGGAGTTATGATTAGTTTGTGTTGTTGTTACTCTGAGGAATTAAACCCAGGCCTCCACACTAAGTATATCTTTAGTCCTTTTTCATTTTCTAAGACAGGGTTTCATTAAGTCTCTGAATTGCCCAAGCAGGGTTCAAACTTGTGATCCTCCTGCCTCGACCTCCCAGAGTGCTGAGATTATAGGCATGCACCACTGAATCTGGTTGCCATGGGTTTGACCTAAACATTATATGGGTGGGTGCAGAACTTCAAGCAGAGCAGATTACCTGTTGCCAGGACAGATAACGTGCTGCTTCAGAATACAGTACCAGAAACGTAATGGCAAGACCACTCACCTTGGGGGGAATGCTGTTTTTTTCTCCGGTGCTGGGGATCAAACCCAGGGCCTTACGCTAGGCAGGTGCTCTATTACTGAGCTACATCCCAGCTCCAATCTTAAAAACTTGAAAACAAGTATTTGTTGAGTTGTACTGTGTTCCAGCTATTTTCCAGGTGCTGGGCTATGCAAATATGTGTCCCTCCAGGATGGAGCTTGGAGGCAGACGTGCCGCTTGCTGGGAGTCTGGGTTCTTGCGGGAGGGCTCAGGTGTTCCTGGGGCCCAGGGCTGCACTCCTCTTCAGCTGTTATCAGCTGAGATTGGGGCCCGAGGATTCAGGCTTCTTTTTCTCTCTCTCTCCTCTCTCTCTCTGTCTCTGGCTTTTCAGTGGCCGCCTGCCATGGGTTCACTTTTCATGCTTCAGTAACCCGAGGTCATCCGTAGTCTAAAAATATTAAATGGAAAATTTCAGAAATAAAAAATGTATAACCTTTTGATACCTTTATTATAGTATTGTTACAAGCATGCTACATTAGTTGTCAGTCTCTAGTTATACCTAATTTATAGATTAAACTTTACCATAGGTTAAAAAAACACACACAGTATAGGGTTGTATACTATCCTTGGTTTCAGGAATCTACGTCAGGTCCTGGAACACACCTCCCGTACACCTTGGGAATCCCATCTGTCTGGGCGGCTGCAGTTATTCTAACAGTCTTAGTTGGTTTGTCCTGGGTGTGTATAAGTAATTTAAAAGAACACCCTCTCTCATTTACACAGGTTTACTAAAGTTTCAGGGCATTTGCACATCACTGCTTGTGCTCTCATTTACTTACGAAGTTTATTGAACTAACCCTGCTCTCCTACCTGGGACACAGAGAAGTTTGGCTGTTCCTGGGATCCTAGGCCACAGGCCTCACTCTGGGGGTCCCGGCAGACCAAGCTGATGGGTGGTGGAGGGACAAGAAAGGAATCTATTCAGTGTGGCCAGCCCGGGAAGGATGGGGCCAGTGTGTAAACCCCCATCTTAGGGGAGCTGACAAGCGTCTCAGAAGTGGTGAGCAAGAAGTATGCCGAGTCAGGCAGTCGTGGTCAGGCTGTGGTCTGGTTGGTTATTATCTGAGCCTGTTCTGTGGGGTCCCGCTGGCGTCTGGGAAGTCGCTCACTGTTGCTTGAGGTGGGACAGTTTGCTTCCCGACTGGAAGTGATCTGCCCAAGAGGGCTGTTGTTCCTGGAACCAGCGAGAAGTGACTCAGGGGCCAGAGCAGCAGAATGCAGTCGGTCAGGACTGGGCCCTCCTTGAAAGCCCCAGTTCTAAAGGTGCCCCTCTTACAAGGTGAATTGCTCGGGCTCACAAGTCCTGTGTGAGGACTGGGTCCTAGGCAGGGCTAGGTCTAGAAGTCACGTTAGCAGAAGGGGTTGGCAGGTGCAGGGGAGGAGCCTAACACTCTCCCTCACCCGTGTCCCCAGGAAGGTCGCTGGAACGACAGTCCCTGTAACCAGTCCTTGCCGTCCATCTGCAAGAAGGCTGGCCGGCTGAGCCAGGGGGCCGCCGAGGAGGACCACGGCTGCCGGAAGGTGAGGGTGTTTCTGGAGCCGCCATGGCTGGGTTCAGCCAGAGGGGCTGCCAGGAGCAGCGGGTGCAGAGGGGTCCTACACCCTCCCCTGGCGCCCACCCCTCCTTATGCCCCTCTTCCTTCAGCTCTTCAGCTCCCTGTTCCTGAGGGGGTGGTATTGGATGGGATGGGGCTGGGTCGGAGCTGTCCTAGGCCCTGCGTCCCCCCACTGTGGGGAAGCCGCTTCCCAGCAGTAGCAGAGAATGGGGGTCAGGGGGATGGTGTGAGATCCATCTTTGTGCAAGGAGGCTTCTGGGGACAGCTGGGGGAGCTGACTCTGTGCACCCCTTGTCCTGGCACACACCTGGGCCTGACATATTGTGTGATCGACTGCCTCCTCTGGAAGACTGAGGCCACTTGGTGTGGATGGGCCTGACCACCTTGTGATCCTGCCCCACTGGGCGTCCCAGAAGGCTTCAGGGTGGGGGTGATGGAGAGGACTCGGGGAAGTGAGGGACAGTGTGTGAATGGGGATGAGTGGGTGAAAACCCTCTCCCCTCTCCCGGATGCACACCCTGCAACCCCCAGGCCCTGCCCTATGGGGGCGTGAGTGGTGTGATATTTGGGATAGTGGCTTGTAAGGGACACTTTGTGGCTGTCTTAGTTACTTTTTTTTGTTGCTGAGACAAAATACCTGACACCCAATATTAAGGAAGGAAAGGTTTATTTAGCTCACAGTCTGTGGAGGTTTTAGTGTCTACTCAGCTGGCTCCAAGGAGGAGTGCACATGGCACAGGGCAACAGTTTATGGCGGGCAGAAGATAGCAAAAGCAGCAAGAGCAAAATGGAGGGGCAGCAGAGGGCATGCTTCTTTTTCTCTCTTACATTGTATGCAAAGTATCTGCCCCAGGGTGGTGCAGCTCTCGCACCCATAGTCCCAGCATTGGATCATGGATCAATCATAAATTCTAGAAGCCTGCCCCGTGACTGCCTGAGGCTTTGGGTGGATATCCAGTCACAAATCATAACATTCCACCCCTGGCCCACCAAAGCCTCATGTACATCCCTTTATGCAAAAGACATTTTAGTCCATCTCTAAGAGTTGCCAAAGTCCTCACAGTTTCAGCATCGCTGAAGAGTCCAAGTCCCAAGTCTCCTCTGAGATGTAAGGCAAACTCTTAGCTGTGCGCCCCTGTACAAATGAAAACAAAGTTAGACACTTCCAATATTCAGTGGCACAAGATAAACATTACCATTCCAAAAGGTACAAATGGGGATACAGAGCATTGGGACCAACATCCAGCAGGGCAAACATTAAGTTTTGTAGTTTCACATCTAGCATCTGAAGCGCTCTGTGGCACATTGTGAGCTCTAAAAGTCTTGTGTGACTCTGCTCCTCTGGCACTTTCGGTGGTTGTAGCTCCCGTGGCTTTTCTCTTGGGCCTGCTTTGCTCTCTCATTGCAGCTTTTCTCAGACAACCCATGTTTTTGGTTTTTTTAACCTTTTGAGGTCTCCACTGCCCTTTAGTTTTTTTACTCACAGCTTTACACATTGCCCTCTCAGGGGCACACTGCCTGGACTCTCAGGCCTTTTGAAATCAAGATGGAAGCCTTTTTTAGCCTCATAACTTTCGTATTCTGTATGTACCTAAAGCCAGTGCCACGTGGATGGTGCCAGGGTCTGCTTCCAGCTGGAGCAGTAGCCAAGCTTTCCTCTCTCTTGGCCACAGGGGTCAAGTGCCTGGATTGCTGGGCACTCTGAATCTAATTTTGAGGAACAGATTTTTTATGCTACCACTATTTTGGGACCTAGTCCAGCTGCCGCCACCATTTTGGAACATGGTGTTTTGTGGCTTTCTTCTCAAAGCAAAGTCCTTCATCTTTGCATTTTTGAGGCTGCAAAGGGTGGAGACTTGACGCTTTCTGTGATGCCCTCAGTCCATCTTTTATATTTTTTTGTTTCTTTTTAGCAATGGAGATCTCCTTAGCTGTATCTTCGCAATCCACAGCTTTACTGGAGCTTTTTTTTTTTTTTTTCTTTTTGGCCAAACTTACAACATTTTAAATCATCCTTCTGGGCTCTTTGCTCTTGATTTTTAACATAGATCTGGCTAAAAGCCCCCGACAATAGCCATGCCACTGCCTCAGCATTTGACTGCCTTGAAATTTTGCCACATTAATTAGTCTACCCGCTTAATCTCAGTCTTAGGCAAAGTCTCTGGACACAAGCAAAATGCAGACAAACTTTCTGCCAAGCCATAACACATATTGTCTGGAGTCCAGCACCCAATGCAGTCCTTCTTCCCAGCAGAAACCTCCCTAGCTGGGTCTTTACTGGCAGGATTTTTATCAGCCTTTTGGTCTTATGAGCTTTGACCAGAATCACCTATACAGAACAGCCAAAGGCATTCCAGCTCTGCTTTTTTAGGCGGTATTCCTGAACCTTTTTAAACACTTCCCACAAGCCATTTTTGAAGGCTCTTGAACCACGTGGTCAGGTATAGTCACAGCAACAGCCCCACTCGTGGTACCAAATTTTGTCTTAGTTACTCTTTTTTTGTTGCTGACACAAAATACCTGACACCCAATATTAAGGAAGGAAAAGTTTTATTTAGCTCACAATTTGTGGAGGTTTTAGTGTCTACTCAGCTGGCTCCAAGGCAGAGTGGCACATGGCAGAGGGCAACAGTTTATGGCAGGTAGAAGATAGCAAAAGCAGCAAGAGCAAAATGGAGGAGCAGCAGAGGGCATGCTTCTTTTTCTCTCTTACATTGTATGCAAAGTATCTGCCCCAGGGTGGTGTAGCTGTCACACCCATAATCCCAGCGTTGGACCATGGATCAACCATAAACTCTGGAAGCCTGCCCCATGACTGCATGAGGCTTTGGGCGGACACCCAGACACAAAACATAGCAGTGGCCTTTTGGCTCCTCTCCTCAACCCCTTGCTGCTGACCTAGCTCCTCACCCTGTTTTCCTTTGGATAAAGTCTCTTCTCACAACCCTCTGTACCCCAGTTGCCCTCCTTCCTCCCAGGACAGGAAGTGCTGTCAGCCATGATCAGCTGGGGGAGGAAGGAGAGAGCAGACAGACAGACAGCAGAGAGTCTGGGTCAGTGTGCTTGCTCAGGGATGGGCCCAGGGGCTTGGTCCTGGCTTGGATGAAGTGGAGGCAGGGATGGAGAGGAATTCCCAGCTGCCTGGCACGAGGTCAGCCTGGCCTGTGTGTATGTGGAGGGGCGCTGAGAGGCCATGGTTAATAACCTGATGCGGTCAGGGCTGTTCCCATACCCCTGATGGGCGCAGGGGAGCTCCACACACACATCCGACCTGTGTCTTCGCTCGTGTCCCGGCTCCTGCCGGCTCTCCAGCAGCCAGTACTGCTCCTGCAGCAGTCTCCTTACTGAGTGTCCCCCCTGCCACCTACTTACCCTGGCAGAGGCAGTCCCGCATCCCAGCCCTCTCTGTACCCTGGCATCGCTGCCCCGCTCTGCAGCCCTGCTTGCTCAGCCAGCTGGCAGATGCTTCACTGTGCCTGTTGGTCTAAATGCCGCTTGTCTTTCTGAGCCAGGCTGTGGGCCGGGCCTATCAGCCACGCTGAGGCCATGCTGCCACCTGGTCTGGCAGTTGTGGGTAACAGTGTAGAGGGGGGTGGAGCGTGACCAGGTGCAGAATGCTGCCCTCCATGTACCAGGCTGGTCCCCCGGGCCCACACACATCAGCCGTGCCCGTGCCGGCATCCTTGCCTGGGTATTTACAGTGCGAGTGGAGAGTCACTCCACAGACGCCCTTCTCCCACCCGCTCCCTTGAGCCAGGGTTGGACATGGCATAGCCCATCCTGCTACTGGCTTGGAGAGGACCAGGTGACCTACAGTGAGGCCCGCCGCCTGTGCAGTGACCACAGCTCTCAGCTGGTCACCATCACCAACAGGTACGAGAGGGGGGTCGGGAGCCCTGACCGCCTCTTTGCGTATGTCCTGACCCAATGCGGCTCCTTCACCAAATAGGGAAGCGTCACAAGGGAAGATACTTACTTTTTAGTGTGGGGCAGGGCAGGGGCGGTTGCAGGCACGGGTGCGGGCAGGTGCTGAAGACATACAGCCCTTGGTTGCGCCTGGTTCTTCTCTGCCTTCTCAACAAGACAAGAGGGTGGACAGTACCATGAAAGAGGGAGCTTGTTCGTGCCCCACGCCCTCAGAGGTCCCCCGCTTCCCTGAGCGAGTTCCTGGCGAGGTTCATCACCCCGGCTTTGGAGGCAGCCGGTCTGGCCCTGGCCCCTGGAGTGGGGTGCTGCGCCCCCGCGTGACCAGCCTGTCTTCCAAAGGTTCGAGCAGGCCTTCATCAGCAGCCTCATCTACAACTGGGAGGGCGAGTACTTCTGGACGGCCCTGCAGGACCTCAACAGCACCGGCGCCTTCCGCTGGCTCAGTGGGGACGAAGTCATGTACACCCACTGGAACCGGGACCAGCCTGGTGAGCCCCCCATCCCACAGTCGGCCCCCTTCTCTGACTGGCATCAGTGATGCTGGGAGGTCACAGTGGACTTGTCCTGCCAGCGCCCAGCCACGGGGCTTCCTGGTAAACTGATGATTTGTGTAGTGTACCCTGTTAGGAGCACAGGCTGTGCAGACAAACTGTCCTGATCAGAGCCTGACAGTGCTTTTTATTACCTGTGCATTGATGGGCCTCAGTTTGCTCATCTGTCAAATGGGAATGCACCTTCTTCATAGAGTTGACATGAAGCTTAAATCTCAGTAAAGTTCTAACATATGAAAAGGGATGAGACATCTAAATTGCATAGAACAGTAAGCACAATGCAGTGTGTGCTACTATATTACTGCCATTTCACAATTACGTGTTCTGACCTTTTCCATAACTGAATGAGGGAGATAATGAGGTGGGCTCAGAGAGGCTAAACAAGATGCCTCTGGTCTCAGAGTAAACCCAGAGCCAAGACTCTGCCTCATTCCTGCCTGCTGCCCAGGCGCCAGCCCTACAGAGCTTGTCTCTGCAGCAGAGGCCCAGCTGGCTCCCAGTGTGAGGGCTGTAGTGGTGTCGTGCAGGGAGTGGGTCCTCAGCACACGTGTCTCCCTTCTCCCTGCCTCAGGGTACAGCCGTGGGGGCTGCGTGGCCCTGGCCACAGGCAGCGCCATGGGGCTGTGGGAGGTGAAGAACTGCACCTCGTTCCGCGCTCGTTACATCTGCCGGCAGAGCCTGGGCACACCCGTGACCCCCGAGCTGCCTGGACCAGACCCCACGCCCAGCCTCACTGGCTCCTGTCCTCCGGGCTGGGCCTCAGACCCCAAACTCCGGCACTGCTATAAGGTAGGGGGTAGCCTGCTGGCACGGCAGGGAGTGGCATGGGCGGGGAGGGACAAGGGCAAAGAGGCAGCTCGTGGTGGGGAGCGCTGGAGAGCACTGGTGAACCAGAGGCGCCACTCCAGCCTGCGGACGGGTAATGTCTGATGAGGCTGGTCAGGGAAAGCTATAGCAGGTGGCCAGTGACACCTGAGGAACTGACGGAGCCGTAGAGATCATCACTATCCGCGTCCCAAAGGTTGGGGCCCATACCAGCGTGCTCTTTAGAAACACCTGGGATCCCGGAACAAAATCAGATATTTTAGTCTAGCATGCGTGAGGCCCTGGGTTTGATCCCAAGAACTTCCATACACAAAATAAAAACCTGTGTTGGCACTGTGGAGATCTGGATTCAATAGGTCTGGGTAGGGCCCCGATAATGTGCCAGGCTTGGGAGGCGCTCCCGTAGTCCAAGGTCTTCCATCTGGCGCAGAAACTGAAGTCTAAGGCGAGGAGGGGCCTTGCTCACAGCGCGCTGTGACTTTGCTGGGATTGGGGTCCAGATCGTCTCGCTGGCCGGGGAATGGTGCACAGGCTTGCGCGAGGAGCTGACTGTGCAGCTTCCTTCCTGGGGCTCGTTCTCCGATGAGCGGAATGGTCTGAGCGAGTTGGACCCCTCCCCGTAGCAGTCCTGGGTGGGTGGCAGGCACCCTTGGAGAGGTGCACCCGCGGGGGCAGCTTAGGCAGCTGGACTCCGCTCCCGCAGGTGTTCAGCTCAGAGCGGCTGCAGGACAAGAAGAGCTGGGTCCAGGCCCAGGGAGCTTGCCAGGAGTTGGGGGCGCAGCTGCTGAGCCTGGCCACCCATGAGGAGGAGCACTTTGTGGCCAACATGCTCAACAAGATCTTCGGGTACGGAGCCTGGGATGCGGGCGCCCGCTTGCCGGGGAGCAGGCAGCTCTTGGCTGGGCATCGGGTGGGAGGCGGGCGAAGCGGAGGTCACCCCAGCGGGGCCTGTCTGAGACCCTGGAGTGACCTGTGTGTCTGCCGCTAGTGCCAGTACCATCTTGTTCCCCTCAAGTAGCCGTGGTCCCCTGGACGTGGGCACACTGCCAGTGTCTCGGAGCCAGCAGCGCCCTCTCAGGCACACCGGCTTTCCTTTGCAAGTCTCGCCCCCCTCCGTTGTCCCGTAGCGACCCACATCTCAGCAGGCTGTCTGAGAGACACAGCAGAGGCTGCAACTTGGAGCACTGCCCAAGGGGCTTTCTCCAGGAGCCCCTGGAGTCCTGTGGGCTCTGGGTACTGTATTACCTGACACAGCGCCTGTAATCCCTTAGCGCTGGGAAAAATCCAGGTGGATCCAGGCTGCCTGAGATCTTAATCGCACGGGCGTATCCTCCCAGCCGTCATCAGCCTTACGTTATTTGACTCGTAATTATCACAGCTCGCGTTCATCACTACTTCCCTTTCCCCATGGCCCGGGCACTGTGCCAAACGCGAATGCTCATTCGGTCCTCTCAGCACCAGGGAAGCGAAGATTCCCGCTGACCCCGGGGGTTGAGGGAGCAGTCAGGGGTTTTGCCCAGGCCACAGAGTGGGTCCACGGGTGAACTGGGACTGTGACCCCAGGTTTCCATAGCTCCGCGGCCACGGTCTCATCTGCTTGCCCATCCGCTTTCAAAAGTAGAAGCATGCAGAATCTCGCTGGGCAGGGCTCCCCAAAGGGAAGCCAAGGACAGGACAGCCCGATCACCCTCTCTAGGGAGAGAACGTTAAATAAAAACAAGCAGCACGGCTGCGGCGGTTCAGTGCCAAGCCCGGAGAGAGGCTTAGGCTCTGGGGACCTCCCGGGTCACAGCTGAGCGACCCCGCGCTGTGTGTGGGCGCGTGCCGCGCTCACCGCCCCTCTCTTCTGTCCTCGCCCGTGCGTTGTGCTGTAGTGAATCAGAGCCCGAGATCCAGGAGCAGCACTGGTTCTGGATAGGCCTGAACCGGCGGGACCCTAGAGCCGGCCAGAGCTGGCGCTGGAGCGACGGCCTAGGGGTGAGGGGGCCCCGCGGAGGCGGGGTGGGGAGGGGCGGAGCCTGGGCTGTGGGCGGGACCTTGAAGAGGCCAGGTGAGGCAGGAGGATCGTTGCGAGTTCGAGACCAGCCTGGGCTACAAAGTGAGCTCAAGGACAGCCTGAACTGCACAGCGAGACCCTGTCTCAAAAAGAGAAAAAAAAAAAAAAGAAAGAAAGAAAGAAAAACCAGCTGGCGGGTAAAGGAGTGCAGATTGGAGCGGGGACGCTCAGCCAAGGCTGCGGGCTCTCGGCTCAGGCCAGCCCACTCGTGTCCCTGTGCTGGCGCTGGGCAGCCTGGGCCTTCTGCCTTACACCTCTTGCCCTTCTCCAGTTCTCTTACCACAACTTTGACCGGAGCCGGCACGACGACGATGACGTCCGGGGCTGCGCAGTGCTCGACCTGGCCTCCCTGCAGTGGGTGGCCATGCAGTGCGAGACCCAGCTCGACTGGATCTGCAAGATCCCTCGAGGTTGGCTGGTGTGGCGCCGGGGGACACGGCAGAGCGAGGGGTGGCAGGTCCGGGGCTCCAGGGTCCCCTCTCCTCTTCAGATTTTTTGTCCCTGTTGTCCCGCAGGTGTGGACGTGCAAGAGCCCGACGTCAACCCACAGGGTGAGGCCCCAGCCCAGCCCCACCCACGGGAAGGAGGCCAAGGGCGTGAGGGGCTCCGGCTGCGAGGGGGTGCCTTGGCGGGGGTGGATAGAGCAGCTCGCACTGGAAGGGGAGGCAAGTCCAGGGCCTGAGCCGGACAGGAGGCCCGTCCCGGGTCCGTGGTGCCTACGCTGGCTCCACCCTGGCTCCGCTGTGTGGTTCAGGGGCCGGACGAGCAGACCCAGCCTGTTCGCTGCCCCCACAGGCGGGCGGGAGTGGCTGCGTTTCCAGGAGGCCGAGTACAAGTTCTTCGAGCACCACTCCGTGTGGGCGCAGGCGCAGCGCGTCTGCACGTGGTTCCAGGCCGAGCTGACCTCCGTGCACAGCCAGGCCGAGCTGGACTTCCTGGGGCACAACCTGCAGAAGGTGGGCGCGAGAGCAGCAGGGGCGGGACTGCGGGCAGAGGGGCCGCACATCCTCACCTGCCCCTCTGCTCCCCTCCGCAGTTCTCCCGGGGCCAGGAGCAGCGCTGGTGGATCGGCCTGCACACCTCGGAGAACGATGGGCGCTTCAGGTGGGGGCTCTGGGGGGCAGCAGGTGTGAGAGGCGGCCGGCTGCGTGCGCAGGCCGGAGGTGGGGAGGTGCATAGGCATGTATTTGAATCCGGCTCTGTCCCTCCCTGGCTGTGTGGCCTTTAGCTCGTGACTTAACCTTTCCGGCCTTGGTTTCCTCACCTGAAAGTGGGCATCATGAAACCTGCCTCCTAGGACTCTTCTTTGTCTTTTTGAGACAGGGTCTCCCTATGCAGTTCAGGCTGGCCTGGAGCTCACTTTGTAGCCCAGGCTGGTCTCGAACTCGCAACGATCCTATCTCAGCCTCCCGAGTGCTGGGATTATAGGCGTGCGCCACCACACCAGGCTAAGCCTCCTAGGACTCTTTTTTTGTTTTTCTTTCGGTACCGGGAATCGAACCCAGGACCTTGTGCTTGCCAGGCAGGCTCTGTGCCACTAAGCTACATCCCTAGCCCCTGCCTCCTAGGACTCTTAGGAGGGTTAGCTAGCTTCAGTCACAAGCTGAAGTCCTCAGCACAGCAGCTAGCGCATCCTGGGCACTGAATAGCGGCAGTTTCTGTTATATCTGGATCGTCCATCACGAGCAGAGCTTCTGGGGACGTAAGCGGAGCACATGGTGGTCCAGAGGGGACTCTGTTCAGCACCCACTTTCCACGCGTCGGGGTCCTTGGGGCGGGAGGACCAGCGCCCCACAGGAGTCCGGGCGCGTCTCTGCTCTTGGAGCCCACGCGCTGGGCTTTCCGGGCATCTTAGCAGACTGCTGGGGAAGGCTAGGGCTAACCCGGGACACCAGGTCCTTGGGCCCTGGCTGCACTGAGCTTTGCAGCTCCACGCTTCTATTTTCAGCCCCTAAACCCCGATCGGGCCCTTGCCTGCCCTTTCCCCGCGGCCTGCGGTGCGAGGGGCGGGGCCGAGGCCCAGCACTGCTCCGTGCCGTTGCAGGTGGACCGATGGTTCCGTTGTGAACTTCATCTCCTGGGCGCCAGGCAAACCTCGGCCCATCGGCAAGGACCAGAAGTGCGTGTATATGACAGCCAGCCGAGGTGAGGAGGAGGGCTGGCAGACAGGGTGGGCAGCGGAATCAGCGCTGGGGGTGGAAGGCGAGCTCCAGGCGGCAGTGGCAGCGTCTTCTCCTCCTCTTTTCTCCCGGACCTAAGAAGGCTGATACGCCCATAGCGGGCTGGGCCTGTCCGCACAGCCCCACGGTCACGCAGGCTGAGCTCAGAGCTGGCGTAGGCCCTAGGCCCAGCCCAGCCCTCTGGGGAGTGGGGCTGAGGGTGTGCCACCTCTGCCCGCCTGGCCCTGGGGTGACCGCCCTCCCCCACCCTTTCACAGAAGACTGGGGGGACCAGAGGTGCGCGACAGCCCTGCCCTACATCTGCAAGCGCAGCAACAGCACTGGGGAGACACACCTTCCAGACCGGCCGCCTGCAGCGCTGGGGGGCTGCCCGCCGGGCTGGAGCCAGTTCCTCAGCAAGGTAGGAGGGCGGGCACCCAAGGGAGCCAGAGGGTGTAAGTGTGGGAGCGGTGGGCGTCGGGACTCCGGGCTGTTCGGCAGCGTCAGGGTCAGGCCTCTTACCTACACCCACCACGCTCCCTTCCTTGGCCCAGCGCCAGGCCGGGCCCCTTGGAAAAAGACTTCGGGTAATAAATCTCACCCGCCAGGAAGCAAGGTTGTCCAATACCTCAGGGGGTTCTCTAGTGCAACGCTGGCGGCCTGTTGAGAATGAACTCCTTTTCATAAGACAAAATACTGAACAGACATCCCCTAACTGTGCATTTTATTTATGACTAGGTAATCGCGTATGTAAATAAAATACATATTTACTGCTGTGTTAGGGCGACTAATGTGAAATATAGTACAATATGCTTAAGAGCAAAATAAGCGAAAGATTAAAAAATAATATTTTAAATTAAACTATTAATGTCATGAAAAGATTTTTGGCTCAAATGATCAAGTATTATTATTTTTTTAAGTATAGTTATTAATACTTAAATAATTTTAATAAGAGCCATGCAGTTGCATATATTTTATTATTATTTTTCTCTGCAATAGAAAATTATTTCCTTTTTACATTTTAAATTCCTTTTATAAGTTATACATAAAAATATGACAGTTATATATATATATATGTATCTATATTCATGGGGTACCATGTAATGTTTCAGTACATGCATACAATGAATGTATGTTTAAATCAGGGTAAGCATATCTGTCTCCTTAAACATTTACCATTTCTTTGTAGTCAAAACATTCAAAATCATTTCTTCTAGCTTTTTGAAAATTGCAGTACAGCTGGGTGTGGTGGTACACGCCTCCAATCCTAGCACTCGAGAGGCTGAGACAGGAGGATCACTGTAAATTCAAGGGCAGCCTGGGCTGGTAAGCAAGTTCAAGCCCAGCCTGCAGGTAGTGAGACCCTGCCTCAAACAAAACGAAACAAAACAAAACAAAACAAAACAACAACAACAAAGCAGTACATTGTCATCATCTATAATCACCCTGCTGTGTCATCTCACACCAGGACTTCCTGCTCCTAACTGCAACTTAGAGCTCATTGGTGGACTTTTCTTCCCCCTATTCCCTCCAGCTGTGGTAACCATCATTCTACTCTCAATTTTAAAAGTCAACTTTTTATATTGTAAATATGAGATCATGCAGTATTTGTTATCTCACTTTTTAAAAAAAATCTTAGTCTGATACTTTGTTGTCTGTGACTTGTAGGTCTTGTTGGAAGTTAAGATTTTTTTCAAAACATGGATTTAATGCTTATCATGGATTTAAAAGAGGCCTCACAGAGAAATGACTAAAGTGAAGGTGGATGTGCTAACACAGAGTTGCAACAATCCGGGAGGCTGAGGCAGGAGTATCACAAGTTTGAGCCCAGCCTAAGAAACTTGGTGATTTAGCAAGACACTCTCTCAAAATAAAGAATAAAAGGAGCTGGGATTTAACTCACTGTGATGGCCCTGGGTTCAGTCCCCAGTGCCAAAAAAAAAAAAAGAAGAAGAAGAAAACAACCCCCCCCAAAAAGAAAAACAAAAAAAAGAGAAATGATCAAAGTGAAAAACATTTATTGGCTCATTCTTCCCATTCTGCAGTTCTCCTTTTTTTTTTCTTTTTTTGAGGCAGGATCTTGCTAGGCAGTTCAGACTGGCCTTGAGCTCACTTTGTGGCCCAGGCTGGTCTCGAACTTGCAACGATCCTCCTGCCTCAGCCTCCCGAGTGCTGGGATTACAGGTGTGCACCACCACACCTGGCTTTTCTCCTATCATTTAAACAAAGGTTTTTGTTTTAAAATTGGTTAGTCAATTTCTAGCTTCCCTTTTTTTTTCTCTCGAGACAGAGTGGTGCTATGTAGTTCAGGCTGGCCTCAAACTCGTGGAGATCCTCCTGCCCAGTCTCGAGTGCTAGGATTACAGAGCACATGATGCTACCACCGCCCTTGACCTGGTTCCCCTCTTATCCTGTGCATAAATGAGGAGACCTGATCAAGAGGTGTGGAGACTTTGGAAAAAATTTAAAACAACATTTAGGAAATTCTCTTCCCAAAGACGTGGAGTGTGCAGAGGAAGATTTGGGGCAATAAAATTACTCAGAATGGATATACTTGCAAACTTGTTTCAAAATGCCCCCTTAGTAGTGTGCGTTTTTTCCCCCAGAATGGATGTAGCTCTGAACTGTATCCCCAGCAGGCTCAGATCTGCCATCGGCATCACTAGAGCTGTGTGAGAGCTAATCGTTACTAGTGAGAGTTCTCACCCACTGAGCACCCAACACCGCCATGAGCTGCTACCATCACACCTTCAGATAGCCGGGCGTGGGGGCGCACGCCTATAATCCCAGCACTCGGGAGGCTGAGGCAGGAGGATCGTCACGAGTTCGAGACCAGCCTGAGCTACAGAGTGAGCTCAAGGCCAGCCTCTACTGCATAGCGAGACCCTGTCTCAAAAAAGACAAAATAAATAAATAAATAAACCTTCAGAGAACCGCTGAAGCAGGGCTTTTTGAGATTCTACTTTATAGAAGAGTTCACTGAGGCCAGAGAGGTGAGACAGAGCAAGAGTCTGACTCCCACCGCCTCCTGTGCCCTCTCCAACCCTGTCTCCGTGACTCTGAGCCTCCCTGTCCCCACTCTCCCTCCCCCATCATGTTGCCTCTGAGCAGAAAGTGTCTGTAAATCATTCATTCTCTGAGAACAAGTCTTCGCTTGATCCAAAAATTGCTCATACAGGGTTCTTTTAATCTTACGGAAAAAGATGAGGGTGGGGTAAATATAAAGTTGCCATCAGAAGCCTCTGGCTAACAAAGACCATCCAAAAATAGAGATAGACATATCCTGGAACAGGGCTCTGCACGCTGACAGGGCGAGAGGACAGATTTCAGGCGGCGCTCCGGCGTTCCGCAGAAGGCGAGATGGATCCTGATTCCATCTTCGCGGTGCCGGCCTGTGCCCTTCTGTCGGAGGTCGGCATGGTTTTGGTGGCCCAGAGAAACCTCCCGTTAAAAAATCCCCGAGTGTGGGCGCGCTGTGTGAGTCCTCCGTGCCAGGTTGGGGAAGGTGGGCGCGGCCTGCCCAGAGAGACCCGGATGTGCGGGTTCCTCAGATACTGCTCTTTCCCAGCCCCAGGCCCCAGGGCCAGCTGCAGGGGTGCCCCGCCGAGGGGGGCCCCTGGGTTTGTGGGGCGGGAAGTGGAGCTGGACGTCACACCTCCCCCCTGCCCCGCAGTGTTTCCAGATCCAGGGTGAGGACCCCCAGGACCGGGTGAAGTGGTCAGAGGCGCAGTTTTCCTGCGAGCAGCAAGAGGCCCAGCTGGTCACCATCGCCAACCCCTTAGAACAAGGTAGGGCCAGCCAGGGGGAGGCCCCACTGTCCCCCAGCGCGGTTCCCCTTCGCCCCGCCGCTCCCAACTCGTTCTGGGCGGGCCCTGCAGCATTCATCACGGCCAGCCTGCCCAACGTGACCTTCGACCTTTGGATCGGCCTCCACGCCTCGCAGAGGGACTTCCAGTGGGTGGAGCAGGAGCCTCTGCTGTATACCAACTGGGCCCCGGGGGAGCCCTCGGGCCCTAGCCCTGCTCCCAGCGGTAACAAGCCGGTGAGGACACCCCCTGCCGTCCTCCGCACCCCTCTGCCCAGCTGTGGGGCGGCTCTGCCCCCAGCCCCTGTCCAGTCTCCTCACCAGCTGTTCGGGGCGGTGGCACGAGGCGGGTGAGCAGCTGCCGAGCTCCCCTGAGCTGCCGTTCTCCCTCAGACCGGCTGTGCCGTGGTCCTGCACAGCCCCTCCGCCCACCTCACCGGCCGCTGGGATGACCGGAGCTGTACAGAGGAGACGCACGGCTTCATCTGCCAGAAGGGCACAGGTGCCTGTCGCCGGGGAGCCTGGACCTGGGCAGTGGGCCGCCTGCTGTGGTTGTGGTGGGAGGATGAAGTAGGGCTCCTGGGCCCACGAGGCCAGGGGCCACCCCCAGAGGGGCGCCTGCTCGGGCAGCAGATGAGGGCCAGTGAGACGGAGGCGGGGGAGCACCGGGGGTCTCAGGAGCTGGCCTGGGGACAGAGGGCGGTCAGAGGGCGTGTGGAGAAGTCAGGCTCCGGCCTCCTCTCCGTGTCTTAGCAGACACGTCTCACTAATAGAGCTGTGGCCGACACCTACCCAGGGTTCATTGTTTGTGCCAGGCACTGCGAAGACTGGGTCTTTGCCTGGTGCCTGGGCCTGGACTGAGGGAGGCAGAGCCCAGCCTGAGCCCTCTCCCCTCCCCTGCAGACCCCACCCTGAGTCCATCCCCGGCGGCCATGCCTCCTGCCCCGGGCGCTGAGCTCTACTACCTCAACGGCACCTTCCGGCTGCTGCAGAAGCCGCTGCGCTGGCACGACGCCCTGCTGCTGTGCGAGAGCCGCAACGCCAGCCTGGCCCGCGTGCCCGACCCCTACACCCAGGCCTTCCTCACGCAGGCGGCCCGAGGGCTGCGGGCGCCGCTCTGGATTGGGCTGGCCAGCCAGGAGGTGGGCTCCCAAAGCGGCAGCCCGGCGCTGTCCCCTGCCACCCCAGCTGTGCCCCTGCCGTGTGTGCCCCACCCTGACTGTGCCCCCTCTTCCACCCCCACCCCCTTGTGCCCAGAGCTCCAGGAGGTACACCTGGGTCTCGGAGGAGCCCCTGAGCTACGCGAGCTGGCGGGATGGGGAGCCCCAGCAGGCGGGCGGCTGTGCCTACGTGGACGTGGATGGCGCCTGGCGCACCGCCAGCTGTGACACCAAGCTGCAGGGGGCCGTGTGTGGGGTTAGCAGGGGTGAGTGCCCCCTGCCGGGACCGAGGCCGAGGCAAGGTGTAGGTGGTCCCGGGGAGGGTGCCCGGCCGCGTCCTCAACCCTGCACCCCCGCAGGCCCCCCTCCTCCGCGGAGAGTGAGCTACCATGGCAGCTGTCCCCAGGGGCTGGCGGACTCGGCCTGGATTCCCTTCAGGGAGCACTGCTACTCCTTCCACACGGAGCTGCTGCTGGGCCACCAGGAGGCGCTGCAGCGCTGCCAGCGAGGTAGGCGAGGGCAGGAGCCCGGGCAGCCGCGTGTGCAGGGAAACCTCCTCTGGACGCGCAGCCCCGGGAAAGCAGTGCCCAGCTGTCTGCCCGGAGGCGGCACTCGCAGCCCCGCTCCCGTCCTAGTACACGGAACCCTTATGTGACATTCACATGCACAGTCTGACACACACACACACACACACACACACACACACACACACTGCGTGGACTCCACGCCATGCTTACTCAGGCTGCCGGAGAGGAGGGCCGGCGTCACTCGGGGGGCTCTGAGACCCTGACGCGCTCCCCTGTGTGCAGCGGGCGGCGCGGTCCTGTCCATTCTGGACGAGATGGAGAACGTGTTTGTGTGGGAGCACCTGCAGGACTCCGAGGGCCAGAGTCGAGGCGCCTGGCTGGGCATGAACTTCAACCCCAAAGGTGAGCGCCCCTGCGGGGGTGTGCGGGCCCGGCTCGAGCGGCGGGGGAGCCCTCCCGGGGCTTGTGCAGTGTGGGGGGGAGCGGTTCTAGAGCCCCTGCTCCCCCCGCCCGCTGTGCCCCGCGCCCGCAGGGGGCATGCTGGTCTGGCAGGACAACACAGCTGTGAACTACTCCAACTGGGGGCCCCCCGGCCTGGGCCCCAGCATGCTGAGCCGCAACAGCTGCTACTGGATCCAGAGCAGCAGCGGGCTGTGGCGTCCGGGCGCCTGCACCAACCTCACCATGGGCGTGGTCTGCAAGCTCCCTCGAGGTGAGCCCTCAGCCGGGCCTCCCCCGCTGTCCCCGGGCGGCTGCCCCCCAGCCTGCAGGGAACGGCGGGTGGGAAGGTGCAGCGGACCCGACTGAGGGCAGCTGGGATGCTCCCCCGGGGTCCCGTAGCGTGCGGGCAGGCCTGGCTATGGGCCTTACCTCCTAAACTGGACGGCACGCTCCTGTGACTCTGTAGAGCTTCAGGGCGCAGGAAGGGCTCGAGCTCTGGCGCATCGCTTGTCACCTCTGTGATCTGGGAAGAGTCCCTTGAACTCTGGCCGCAGTCTCTGCATGTGTCAAACGGAAGTAATCATAGCTATTTCGTAGCCGTGGTGAAGCATGCAGTGAGTTAGTGAAGTGGTGCTCAGGGCGCCGTGTACGGTGTGGCTGAGGTCCGCACTGTTCCGACAGCGTAGTAACCATCTCCTCCCTCCCGTCACAGCCGAGGAGAGCGGCTTCTCGCCATCAGGTGAGTGGCAGGTGGCGCTGGGATGGCCGCTACCCCTGCCCAGGCCCCGTGGGCAGCCGGGGCGGGCAAGGCGGCCTCACGACGTCCGTCCCGCCCCGCAGCGGCGCTCCCTGAGAACCCGGCGGCCCTGGTGGTGGTGCTGATGGCCGTGCTGCTGCTCCTGGCCCTGCTCACCGCGGCCCTCGTCCTCTACCGGCGGCGGCGGCGGAGCGTGGAGCGCGGGGCTTTCGAGGGTGCCCGCTACAGCCGCAGCAGCTCCAGCCCAGGCGAGGCTACCGAGAAGAACATCCTGGTGTCCGACATGGAAATGAACGAGCAGCAAGACTAGAGCCACGGGCGTGGGAGCGGCCGGGCGCGGGGTCAGCCGGACCCCACTAGCCGCCAGTCCAGTTGGCCTGTAGAGGGGAGCCCCTGGAGCCGCCGCTGGGAGCCGGGGCTGCGTGGGGCCTGGGCTTTGGGGGCCCACCCTCCCAGGGTGGCTGGGCAGAGACCTGGCTGGGTGCAGCACCGTGTTCCCCTTTCTGGGGGGCCTGAGGTCTTGTCACCTGGCCTGGTCCCCGCGGTAAGCAGAGGCAGGATGGGAGGGCGAACAGGAGCCTCGGCACACCCAGCGCAGACCTGCTGAGCTAGGCCCCAGCACCCTGTGCGCAGCCGGGGGCCTCCCTGTCCCCTCGGCGAGCTCCTCCGCTTCCCTCCTCCCAGCTGGCTGCCCCGGCCCTTCTCCCCTCCCCGTGCCCTCTGACTTTTCTCACCCCGCCCTCCCTGTGAGCCCGGCCGAGGTGGGGAGGCCTCCCGCCCCTGCTGGGTATCCGCTGAGTGGGCCGAGCTGCCCGCTCCTGTGCCTGCTGGAGTGGCCACAGGGCGTGGCAGGAGGGGTCTGGATGTGTCAGGCCTGAGAACCGGGGCATCGGTCAGGTATCTGCTGAGCTGGAGACAGGACTGGGGAGAGACACCCCACCCGCCCAAGGGGGAGCTGGGCTGGGTCGCGTGTCATCTCCTGCCGGTCGGGGGAGGGCTCTGTCCCTGAAAGAGTCCCCTATGGGGACCGAAATAAGTTACCTAACAGTCTCCAGCTCCTGGTTCCGGTTTGGAGGGAAGGCAGGGGTGGCCAGGGTTCTAGGTGCCAGGGAGAAGCAGAGCCCATGAGGGTGCGAAGTGTCGTCCTCTGGTGGAGCCCAGAGGGACAGCGCCTGGGCTCCTGGAGCGACCGGCGCTCTCCCTTCTGGCGGATACCCAGCCAGAGTGGCGTGTGTGGCCCATCCGGCGGCAGGGCGTGGGACGATGTGAACATGAACTCGAAGACAAGGTCCCTTTTTTGTAGGTCTCGATTTTTTAAAAATGTGCCATTATTGTTTAAAAAAAAAGAAAAAAGAGAAAAGAAAATCAAACAAATAAAACACCTTCCAGAGGCTTGAGAGAGAAAGCTTCCTGTCTTGTCCTGTGCCGGGCCTGGTTTTTCACATCCCTTGTGTGGCGGATGTCGTCTTTGGGGTCTGCGTCCTGTGTGTGTGTGTGTGTGTGTGCAGCTTGCCGTTTGCTTCTGTCCCTGGGCCCCTGGGGACACTCGGTCACATTCCGGGCCCGCACATCCTGTTCCTGGGGACCCGTGTGGGTGAGAGCGAGAGCCCGGCCGCGCCTGCCCAGCAGCGTGTGAGACTGGACAGCGTAGCTCATGGTTCCGCGTGGGAGGCAGGGCGCTGAGGACCCGCCCCTGTGGCGGCTGGCAGGGGACTTGAGGGTGAGCCGCGCTTTGGGGTGGACACAGTACGTGCTCCGGGGAAGCCAGCTGCTGCTGTTATTTCTGGGAGCCCTGGAGGTGTCCAGACCAGCCCGGGATGGGGGCTCCGTATAGCGTCCTACCAAGGCCGCTGTCCTACTTGCATCCTACCTGCTGGAAGGTTCCTCCCTGACCTTGGGGACTTCGCGCTCTGAGACTACCGCAGGGCTTTTCCTTCTGCCCTTGCGTTCAGCGTGAGCTGGAGGTGCAGCTGAGCAGCCTCCAGCAGAGGGGGTAAAGCAGAGGGGGCCGTGAGGGGTAAAGCAGCCAGCGGGGGTGTGCGCTGCATGGGGTGGGGGCACCAGAGGGAATAAGGCAGCCCGAAGGAGGGGTGAGCAGTGCAGGGAAAGCCAGGGCCAGCCGGGGCTCCTCGGTGCCCTAGAGGACCAGCAGGGGGCGAGGCGGAAGGCCCCCGGGAAGCCAGGGCCCGGGGCTGGGTGGCAGCCGCGCAGGGAGGCAGGCGCGGTGTAGTCAAGGTCGGCGGAGTGGCAGGTCTGGCTGACCTTTGCATGAGATCCTCCTGGCTAGGGTGTGGGAAGCAGACAATGGGTAGGAAACGGGGGAGCGAAAGCAGGAAGACGCGAGGAAGCTCTTGTGATCGTTCAGGCACCGGAAGATGGTGGTTCCTTTGGCTCAGGACGGCAGCAGTGTTCGGAGGCATTGAGCGTGTGTGTGTGTGTGTGTGTGTGTGTGTGTGCGCGCGCGCTCGCATGGTGCGTGCTTATGCCTGTGTTGCCCTGTTTATGACTTTGTAAATGTACATTTCCACTTTTCTGAGTAGACAGTAGTCACGTGGTTTAAAAGCTGAAGGATCTAAAAAGATTCACAAGACACGCATTGAACAGTCTCCCTTCCTCTTCCAGTCCCACCCAGCCCACAGCCTCCGGCCCTGCTGGTTTCCTGGGTCTCTTTCCAGTGTTCCTTTGTGAAAACACAGGCAAACATGAGCTCCGGACTTGCCCGAAGGGATCTCGGATGCCCTTGCCCGGGACGGGATGCGTTGGTGGGGAGACCTTTCCCTGTACCGTGTGGGACTGTGTGCCATTGCCTGGGACAGGACCCGAGGGAGGGCCTGGGAGCTGCCTGTCCAGGCCCAGGGCTTCGACCAAGGCTGGAGGACTTCCCTCAGCGGCAGGCCCTGTGGAGGGGCCTGGTCACTCAGGGAGGGAATCCCAAGCCAATGGGAGGTCCTCGATGACTAATCTGCTTCACCCAGAAGTGACTGGCTCCCTGTGTGAGCTAAGTGCTGTGTCGCTGGCCTCTCCTGAGCACCGCTTGGCGGTGCTGGGAGGCACTCATGCAGAGGGCCCGTTGGACCCCCAGCGACCCCTCTCCCAGGAGAGAAGGAAACGGGGGAAGGCAAGGAGCGGCTCTGAGATCTAAGGAGCTGGTGGAGCAGCTGAGAGAAGGAGGACCGAGTGTCCAGTTAGGCCTGGAGCCGGTGCGCGGCGCCTACAGTGTTCACCTCTCTGCTTCTCTTGCTGGCTGGATCCGCCAGGACCCTGTATTCCCACAGCTTTGGGGCACGAGGGGTCCCCAGAGACTGCGTTCTAAGCTTCCCTGCTGGAAACTCCTTTTCCCGGGGGTCGGGGGTTCACTCCTGGAACTCTGATGGGGCAGTAGGAAAGCACAGGGCCCAGACATTTGCTCTCTGGGTCCACGATACCTGATTCTGCCAGAACACGTGAGAGTGCCTCCCTTTTGCTGATTTCTTTTTTTTTTGTCTTTTTGAGACAGGGTCTCGCTATGCAGTTCAGGCTGGCCTTGAGCTCACTTTGTAGCCCAGGCTGGTCTCGAACTTGCAATGATCCTTTTGCCTCAGCCTCCCGAGTGCTAGGATTACAGGCGTGCGCCACCATGCCCAGCTCTTTCTGTTGATTTCAGTGCAGTAGGCACGAAGCACCGCCTCTACATGCCAGGCTCTCTGCTGGTGGCAGATGCCCTGAGGCCCATTCCAGTAGGCCTGGGCAAAGGGCACTGTCTGCCAGGCACCAAGCCAACCTTCACTGGCAGACCTAAACCGGCCCAGTTCTGGCCACCTGGACGTTCAGTGACAGCTCAATGAATCTGTGATAACGGGCGGCCTTCCAGAGCACGCCGTCCTCCCAATCTCTTTGTCACGTCGGAGATGGCTTCCTCCCGGGTGTCCTGGCAGAACGGGCCTGGCCCAGTGGGCAGCGCTGTGAGGCCACAGGAGCGAGGCGGCGGCCAGCCACACCACATGGCTCTCCTGGAATGGAGCTTTCTGAGCCAGGCCAAGCTGCCTGGAGTCCAGGGCTTGCGTCTGCGGCAGGCACGAGGGAAAGAATGGTTTCTTGGAGGTGGACGCCAGGGGACGCGGGCAGCAAAGCGGGGAGATTAGCAGGGCCGTGCAGGGAAGCCAGCAGGAAAAGAAAGCTATTGCAGCCCAGGTCTGATTGTCTTTATTCTAGCAGCTACCAAGAGGTGCTAGGCCTCTCCCCTCCAGCCAGAGTCAGCATGATTTGAGGGGCAGATTTCACCCTTTCTTTGCTCGAATGCGGCGGCTGGGGCGGGAATGTCAGGCCCAGGGCGAGAAGAAGGAGAGGAGCAGCAAGCAGGCCTTTCCTGCTTGAGTTGACTCACCGCTGGCCTGCAGGGTTTTTTGTTTGGTTTTGTTTTTTGTTTTTTTCCGGTACCGGGAATCAAACTCATGACCTTGCGCTTAGCCAGGCAGGTGCTGTGCTGCTGAGCTAAATTCCTGCAGGTTTAAGGCCGCTCATTCAGGAGTGCAGCGCACCGACTGCCTTTCTAGCTTAGCTGCAGAACTGTCTTTTCAGCCTCTGCAGGGAAATGCCAGTTAGTGAAGGTTTTCCAGGCCAGCCAGCGTTTTCGCCTTTATTCACGGATGTGTCTCTGTGTCTGAGGCCGTACGGGATATCCAGGTCTGAGTGAGGAAGTTCCTGGCCCTCCAGCACAGCAGGTCCCTGCTGGTATTTTTTTTTTTTTTTTTCCCAGTACTGGGAATCGAACTTACGACCTTGCACTTGCCAGGCAGGCGCCATGCCGCTGAGCTAAATCCCCAGCCGCCCCCCACCTGCTGGCTTTTGCAGAGATCTGCCACCCCTCACTCCTCCCTGGGTCTGGGGAGATGGGGGTGGGCTCCTTCCCACAATAGGGTTTTGGAGGCTCAGGAGCTGCCTCAGACATGCTATTTCTACATGGTAATGATTAAAAATATTTATGAAGAGCAGCCATTCCTCAGGATCCAACGGGGGTTTGCTCCAGGACCCCCTGCAGATACCCAAATCTGAGGATGCCCAAGTCCCTTATGTAAAATAGCTTAGTGTTTGGGTATACCTCGCATATACCCTCCTTGATAGCTTAAGTCATCTCTAGGGTACTTTTCATACCTAATACAATGTAAAGGCCATGTAAATAGGTGCTATATTGCTTAGGGAATGATACAGAGCCTGTACACATTTGCGGTAGACATAGCTTTTTTTTTTCTCCCGGTACCAGGAATCAAACTCATGACCTTGCGCTTGCCGGCAGGCGCTTTGCCACTGAGCTAAATCCCCAGCCCCATGTAGACACAGCTTTTAAAAAAATATTTTCCATCAGAAGCGGGTTGAATCTGTGTACAATAATATCTGAGGATACAGAGGGCAAGAGGAGGGCAGGTCCAAGCCCCACCAGTGAGTGACTTAGAGAGACCCTTTCTCAAAATAAAAAATAAAAGGAGCGGGAGCATGGGTGGTGGGAAAGCACCTCTGGGGGCACCGCGGGAGGAGGCGGTGAGGACCGGGCAGAGGCCTCTGTGGTTTTGCGCTCAGGCTTTGAGACTTGGGAGATTTGTCTCCATCTGTCAAACCCACGGAAGCTTTCAGAAGCCTATCTGGAGAGTTAAAGCCTAACAAGGACCTCTTTCTCTTCGTTCCTGTATGGCTCCCTCCCACAGAGGAGAGATACAAGGTAGCTGGGTTGGAGCCAGTCTCTGGGGTCCGAGGCACAGACATTTGGGGGTCTCACTTACTGTACGTTTATATTATCAGTGATATTTTGAAATGCACCCACCAGCAGCCAACTCACCCTACCGATCGTCCCTCACCAACCTGGGTGGTGGCGTTTGGAGACGCCCCGCTGGCCGTATGGACTCTCAGCGACCGGACCTGGCCGCGCAGCCCTCGCAGGTGCTCTGCCTGATGACCGCACCCTAGACATCTGTGCCCGACACCCCGCTGTCCCCCCAAGACCCGCTTCTCCCATCCATGTGCCTGAGCCGCACCCCTCGGCCCTGGCGATTCCATGCTCCCCGCTTGGGAGCTGGTAGAACAGTGCTGCTTGTCTTGGCAGTGGGGTGCAGACCTTGGCCAATGACCAAGTTAGACCCTGTGGACCTAACCTCTCTGAGGTTAGGACTTCTCTGAGATGATACGGGTTATCATTACCTTACAGGCTTAAGACGTCACACGTTTAGTTCCCCAGGTCCAGCTCATAGAGAGTGGTCCATAGGCAGAACTCACGGGCTCATATCACCTTGATGTGACCTTTCTTGCTTCCCCGTAAGACTGAGCTCTGTGTGGATAGGACTTGCGCCTTTCCCCGTGTGCTCACAACCCGCAGGTACGTAACCCACGGAGGATGGAATGTGGGAGGGTCTCAGCGCAGCTGCCTGGAGAGCCAAAGGCTTGCAAAAACCTTGCGATCCACCCGCTATGCCTCAGCTTCTATAGATTCCGGTGATAATTACCCCATGACAGAAGGAAAGCAAGCCCTTGCCAGCGCTGTATTTCACAGTGAGACTCTGTTCTTTTAGCACCAGTGGGTGAAAAGCCCGAAAAGCGGAGGTGGACCCTGGGCGGCTGCCCCGTGGCGTTGACTTCCGGGACAGACGCACACCCCGGCAGGTCTCCCCCTCCCAGTCTCTTCGGAAGCGTTCCTGGTTGTATGCGACAATCCCTGAGACTGTGACCTGTGGCAAGAGTGCAGATTTCAGCAATTCAGTGATTTGCTGATGAAAACCCCCGACAGCCTTGGGCAACTGCTTCAGACAGGGTGCCGTCTGACTGTAGTTAGAGCTGTCAGGATGTTTAAGGTAGCTCAGTCTAGCCTTCGTAAGTCGCATCAATTCCATTTGATTCTCTGTTTGTTTATTGATTTGGTACTGGGGAATGAATCTCAGGCCTTCACATTTAACTATATCCCCAAGATTTTTTTTTTTTAATTTTTAAATTTTGAGATAAATTCTCACTAAGTCACTAAATTGCCCAGGGAGGATTTGAACTTGTGATCCTCCTGCCTCAGCCTCTCAGAGTTCTGGGACTACAGGAGTGTGCACCATGTCTAGCTCACTTATTTGTTATACATATATATTTATTAGAGGTGAGGTCTCACTATGCTGCCTAAGCTGGCCTTGAACTCCTGGGCCCAAGCAATCCTCCTGCCTCAGCCTCCTGAGTAACTGGGTTAAAACCTGGATATAAAACTTATTTTAAAACATGAAGCGTCCCTTCTCACATGTTTCTCAGTAGTGGCTTCTGAACACATCTTCACCCGATCTTAAAATTGTTAAAAAAAAAAAAAAAAGGCTTGCTTTCCCACAGGGCTAGGGAATTGAGGTGTCAGGAATTTTATGCAGGTCATGGAGATATTCTCAACTTCAGGGGCTCCTCTAGGCTCTACCAACAGGAAGGTTGTCTGTTCACTTTGTCTCTGATCTCGGGCCTCGGCTGCCTGGCTGAACCTACTCTGCGTAGCTGCATCACTTTGCTTATCTGGAGCACGTGAGAGGCGGGGGCAGGGTGCGTGAGGTCGCTCAGTCTGGCCCTCCCGAATCCCCTTGGCACGTCACCCGCTTTGCCCCTAGCAGCAGCTTATCCTCGGAGGCCCGAGGCACCTCTCTTCCTTCTTACTCCACCCCGTGTTTTTAATCTCTTCTTCCGCTTTTCAGGCAATTTATGGAGGCACACGGTTATACCCCGAGCCCACGCACTGTACCTGTGAGCCTGAGCAGATCCGTCCGGTTGTGCATCACTAGAGCAGGCCTTACAGCGCCTTCGTCACCTGCGAGTCCCTGCCCATCCCCCTGCTCCCCAGGTCCGCTCCCTTCCCAGGTCCCAGAGACCCCGGTCTGCTTTCTGCCTCTGTGCTTCGCATTTTCCAGAACTTGAATATAGATGGAATAAGAGACTACGTGGCTTTTGGCGTGCGGCTCCTTCCATTCGGCATGCTGTGTTTGGTAGTCTGTGCCCTCTGCCTTGTAATAGTTTCACTCCCCCGCCCCCCACAATGACACAACTTTCTTACTTGTCCTTCTGTCCTTTTTTCACCCCAGAGTCCTGACTTAGTCTTTGGACCCTAAGACGCAATTAGGAAAGAAGCGCAGTGCCCACACACACGCACCAGGTCCCGAGTGAGTGCCACCTGCCCCAGCCCTCGGGGCCCAGGGCGTACCCCCTATGCTGAGGGCAGCGGTAGGAGTGGAGGTGAGGCGGGCTGTGAGGTGTGCTTTCTCCTGCCGCAAGCCTGAGACCCTCCGCCTTTGTCCAAGGAGAGAAATAAGCACAAAACGCTTATTTTGAGAACAAAGTTTATTGAAGGCACAGCCCCCTTCCACTCAGGGTGCACTGAGGCCTGAACTGGTGCCCTCCGCGGTGGGACCCCAGGCTGCTGGGCCCTTCCGGGCTGCCAGACGGGCAGGAGCAGGCAGCCTGCAGCCTGCTCGACGGCCCCAGACAACCCGGCCTGTGCTGTCGGGGACTAGCCCGGCCCCCATGTTACACGTGGAGGCCAAGCCCGGCTCCAAGGCGGGCAGAGTGCAAACACACTGGTTTTGGTCTCAGTAAAGAGGAGGCGGGGGGGGGGGTCATGTGGGGACGAGACGGGGCTGCCGCGCGGGGAGGTCTCTGCAGAGCGCGGTGCCGGCCCCCTGCTAGACGGTGCGGCTGGGATAAACGCTGCTCTCACTTCCACCTCCCAAGTCGGAATCTAGAAAGCAAGAGGATCTCTCAGCACTTAGGGCCTCCGCAGACTTCAGGGTCTACCACGAGGAGCACGGCACTGCCGCTCCTCCTTCTCCCACCCTGGCCCCCACGGCCAGCCACACACACGCTTAAGTGCCGGGAGCAGCGTGGGGAACGGATCCTGTACTCCGGGGCAGGGGACGCCCAGAGGGCCCAGTGCGGCCCCGTTAGACCAAGGGCAACTGGGGTGCAAGCTGCCCCGAGGGGTGCATCTCAGTTATGGCCACATTCCCCACAGCCTGGTGCTCAGACGCTTACAGGCTGGACAGCAGGGGGAGACTTCACCTCCTCCTGGAATAACACTTCACAAAACCCCCTCTTTCTTTTTTTTGAGACAGGGTCTCACTATGCAGTCCAGGCTGGCCTTGAACTCACTATGTAGCCCAGGCTGGCCTCGGACTTGCAGCGATCCTCCTGCCTCAGCCTCCCGAGTGCTGGGATTACAGGCATGCACTGCACACCTGTCCACACCTGTCCTCCCACTTTCTAATGTGATGGGGGCAGGGAGGTTGGGCTAGGTTTCTGAAGTGCCTTTCAGGGACAGGGGCTGGAGGCAGGGGGATGTGATGGGGGGGTAAGGAGGCAGCGGAGGCTGAGTAGAACAGGAAGAATGAACGGGGCCTCCTGATTCTTTGGGACTTTCTTTCTTTCTTTTTAAGGCACAGTACAGTAGACTGAACCCAGGGCCTTTGTACTGAGCTACAACCTCAGCCCTTCTTTCTTTTTTTTTTTTTTTTTTTTGACAAGTTTTTTCTATGTATTTCAGGCAGGCCTGAACTCACTATGTAGCCCAGGCTTTGCTTTTTTTTTCCGGTACCAGGAATCGAACTCACAACCTTGTGCTTGCCAGGCAGGCACTATGCCACTGAGCTAAATCCCCAGCCCTCAGCCCTTCTTTCAATTCTTATTTTGAGACAGAGTTTTGCTGAGCTGCTAAGTTGCCCAGGCTGGGGGCTTCAGCTTGCAATCCTGCCTCAGCTGCCCAGAGCGCTGGGAAGAGAGGTAGCCTCCACCACACCTGGATCCCGGGGAGATTTTGTTCTCAGCATGTTCCTTTTCACCTTGGCTTGCATGAGCGCTCCCCAACTACTTAGAATCAGTTTCTAACCGTTGAAGCGTGGCAGAGAGCAGGGGCAAGCAAGATCCAACCGTCCAAGCGAGATCCAGCCGTCCGC
Organism: Chinchilla lanigera; assembly: GCF_000276665.1. NCBI lineage: Eukaryota > Metazoa > Chordata > Mammalia > Rodentia > Chinchillidae > Chinchilla > Chinchilla lanigera. The sequence goes on along the minus strand of NW_004955478.1, from coordinate 9,026,923 downwards.
ACTGGGGCCCTCTCAGTACTAACTATTGCCTCTCGGAAACTCCAACCCCACAAGCTGCTGCAGTTCTCTGATGCACCTTGGGGTTTCTCCAAAAGCTAGGAGCCCTGACGGGGCGTGTGTGTGTGTGTGTGTGTGTGTGTGTGTGTGTGTTTGTGTGTGTGTGCTGGGCCCAGCCTTTGGCCTGAGGGTTCTCACGTCTTCCTGCCCTCGCCCCTGTCCCTGTCCTCGCCCATATGGATATCGGTAGGTGGTACTGTTCCCTTCCCTGGGCTTGGTCTTGGCTATGGTGACCGTCATTTGCGCCAGCCGGGAAGCAGCTGTTGGGAGCTGGGTCCCAGAGCCATGCGGCAAGCCATGTGGCACCAGGGACGCTCCCTAGGTGCCCTTACCTGGTGGTGCCACTTGTGACCTTTGGGTGGGGCTCTGAGTGGTGGGTGGGACAAAGCCTGCTGAGTAGAGAGACCGCTGGCGCCTCGTGTGCCCCCCACGTGTCCTGCTATCCTTTCTCTCCCTCCCCATAAACCCGAACCAAGCGGGGGCAGCAGGTCACAGCCGCGGCTCAGCACCGGCAGCGCGTAATGGCGAAGTGCTGCCAGCCAGGTGAGTCATGCCAGGCCGGAGAAGACTGGCCCAGGGGAAGGCTGGCTGCCTGTGGCTCTGCCTCGAGCTGCCTTGGCTCCTGTCTCGGTAGTGGCTCTGGCGGGAAGCCAGGCCAGGGCTGCACCTGGCCCGCATGCCAGGATGTCCCTCTGTGCCAGTCTCCCTGCCCGGGCTGTGTCCACCAGCGTCTCCGGGCGTGCAGGGCTGGGGGCAGGTGGAGAGGGCCGGGGCCTTCATCTGCGGGGAGAGCTGGCTACTCGCCACTGGGGCTGGGACCGCTAGGACACGATGAGCTGAACCCTAGAGCTGGGGTCCCTGACCAGGACGGTGGGGGCGATCTGCC
>NW_004955478.1:8965655-9024925 GCF_000276665.1 Chinchilla lanigera | reverse complement strand
GCCGAGGCTGCAGGAGGCGCCCGGGGCTCCACCCCGCGCCGGAGGCCGCGGCGCCGCCAGGGCCCGGGAAGCTGTGTTCGGGTAAGTTCTCCGGTGATGCCAGGGGCCGAGCCAGCGTGGAGCCTTGCCGGCCCGGCGGTTGCACAGTTGGTCCCCAAGAACCTCGGGGGCCCTCACGGCCACACCCCGCTCGGTTCGCTCCTTCCCCTGCGGATGGGAAGTTCCTCCCGAGTTTGACCTGGAGCGCCCCTGCTTTAATTAAGCACGGTTTTTTCTCCAGTTGGAATCTCGGGGGAATTCGGAACCCAGGGGAGACTTTCCCACACTCCGCTGGAAGACGGCCTTGCTGCCTCCCTTGAGGACCCTCACTCCAGAGACCTGTTTGCTTTGTTCAGCCTGCGAATCCAACAGACCCACTGGGTTGGGCCTGTGATGAGGGAATCCTATCAAGTCACCTGCCTGTCACTGAATGTGGTTTCTTTCGGTAATGGCCAGGAAGTGCATTTCAGGGTTTGGGAAGGAAAATCCCAGGCAGGATCCTAGCAGGAACTCCCCCCGCACCCCGCACCCGCAAAAGAAAAAAAAGGAAAAGAAAGAGGAAAGCATGCTGATGCCCTCTGCCCCTTCGTTGATCTTTTCCCTTACTTTCAGGATGAATTAAAATTCTCATCTGCTCTGTACCCAGCGTGCTTGGACTGGCATTCTGGACTGTTTGCTGCAGCTACAGTTCCCCAAGCTTTGGGGGGTTGCTTTTGCCTCTGGGCAGTGGTCTTAACTCCCCCCCTCCACAGCGTCAAGGTTAACACGGTAACAGAAAAAGAGCGGTTTAGCACACACCCTCAGAAAGGCAGGACTGACCCCCAAACCTACTTTCGTTTTCTTCTGGTCTGGGTTGTGGGTGATTGCTTGACAACTGTGAGAAAGAAGACAATGAGAAATGAATTGTTTTTCCAATGCAATTGTGAACAGATGTACAATCCCCCAGTCTCGGGACTGTTCTAGGAATCCCTTACATCACCTTAAAGGGGCAGGGAGCGGGTGGAGATGCGGAGGGCTGTGTGGATACCCAGCGTGGCCAGGGCTCCGCCCCAGGGCTGCTGCAGTGATAAGCCGGGTCACCTTTGCTGTTTGGGGCTTCTAAATTTGGCAGTGGGCTTCCTTTCAGCAATTGATCTGAGTAGCAGAATCCAATTCGGATGGTCCCAGTCGCATTTACAGGCCAGGCCGCAGGGGCGAGGGCTGTGCTAATTGGCCACTTGCCCCACCACTGGCTTTTAAACAATCGGTTGTATTCTCCGCTCAGCAGGAAGCGGCAGACCCATCAAGGCCCTGGGCGCTCTCTTTGTTCTGCCTTTATGGCATTTCATGCCACAATAAGAAACACTGTGTTCTCCGTGGGAGCCCTTGTGCCAGGCAAGGATGTGGACTCCTCTGCAGAGGGGCTGGTGCTCTTCCGCTAGAAGAAGAGGGGCTTTGTCACAGGCTGGGGTGTTGGACACTATTCCTGGGCCACTGCCTGGCCAGTGTAGAGGCGGCCCTGGTACCTTGGCCCCTCTTTGTGCCCATAGAGGGAGGCGGAGGAGGATGGAATTTCATCTCCAGTAGCAGGTCCTGGCTACACAGTAAATTATGCATCAGGACGACGTTGACCTCCACCTCCGTTTTCTCTGGGCTTCTGAGGTAACTTTAACCTGCTACTAGGTGCTGTGCTAGGTGATCATGCCTAGGTGACCAGCCATACCAGGATGCTCCCCCTTGGTGAGTGGGGAGGTTTTTCTAAGCCTGTATTTTCATCATTATCAGCACACCTGCTGCGGAAGACAAATTATAATGTCCTCAGGAGACATCACAATGATCACAGAGAGACAAGAGCCAGGCGTGGAGGAAGCCCAGGGTGGGGGTCTGGGAGAGCAGAGCCCAGACAATGGGGTGTCCTGTGTAGGTGTGAAATAAAAATGGCAGGGAAGGCAAGTCCGGTTAGCTGCACCTTGCAGGTGTCCCCATCAGACTGACAGAGGAGCCGTGGGGGTCAGGAGAGCCTGTTGAGGTCCTGTGCTCTTGGAGATGCTCCCGTCCTAGCTCCGGAAGCGCTTCTTACTGGGCATGTGCGGAGCACAGCAGCGATACTTCCTTCAGCCCTTCCCGTCCCACACCCATCTCTCGTGCCCACACACGAGCCCCTAATTGCTCTGCACCATTTCAACAGCTACACAGCTGCCAAACCTCTGAGCCCGTCAACCCCTGGGTGGGTACTGTCCCTGCGCCTGCAGTGTCACACCTAAGCACTTCCTGATGGGGTCCTTGCCTGTACCTCAGGTCACTTCCTGCCAGCCCCAGCCACACAACTCCTTTTCTGCCAACGTACGAATCTTTCCGTGTCGCTACACCGCTGCATTTCCCTCCCTACTCGCCCTGTCCGAGGGTCTCCAGGATTCAGTCTAAACACGTCCTCTGTGGACGAGTTGCGAGGAGTGGTAATGGAAGCAGGTTTGCTACCAAGCTCTCAATAAAGGCTGACCGCAAGGGGCAGACAAAACCTGACGGATTAAAAGTAAGGCACCAGCTGATCTCTAAGAGCCGAGCTGCAGAGTCCATCCTGGAAAAGGGTGGAAGGAGGAGGCAAGACTGGCGGTCCCTCCATTCATCTAACTGCTGGGTATTTCCCTGTTGTCTGCCTTGGTCTTCTATCCGGGCACAGCATGGCTTGGGGTACTCTCCGTGACAAGTGTATCCTCTCTTCTGGCTTTGAGTCTTACAGGCAAGTTGTGTCTTAATCATCTCTGCATTCCCAGGATCTCATTTAGAACTGGGCGTGTAACAGGTGTGCAGAAGAAATGCGTATACCTTGCATTTAGGAGTGTTCCTTATCTGGAATACTGTTCTTTCTACAAATTTGTACTTTTACTTTCTCCAAAACATAATTCAAGACTTACTTCCTGTAAGAAGTGTGTTCTGATTCATTAGCTCATTGTGTACCAACAAGTTATTGAGCATCTATTTTTTTGTCATTGTTTTTGTTTGTTTGTTTGTTTGCTTTTTGAGACAGGGTCTTGCTAGGTAGTTCAGGCTGGCCTTGAACTCACTATGTAGCCCAGGCTCGCCTCAAACTCATGGTGATCCTCCTGCTTCAGCCTCCCAAGTGCTGGGATTGCAAGTGTGTACCACCATGCCCAAGCTGTGCATCTATTATATATTGGGCAATTTTTAGGCACTGGACAACTGTGGGACACAAAAGAAATAAAGAATTTCATCCCCAAGTTGCTAATGAATGCCTCTGACCCATGCACACCACTTCCTTACTCAGCAGTCATTTGACACATTTGAAATCACCCAGTGTCCCTGGGATCCATAGTGCATGGGGCACGGTCAGCAGTCAGCCATAACTCACTGTGTGCCCAGCATCAGGAAAGACAGACATAGAAGGCCTGACTCACCAGAAGCCCCAACCAGGGAAGCTGCTGTGATTTCACAGCCTTTGGGAATTTACTGGGCCTGAGTTCCCTTGCCCAGGAGCTACCTTTTAGTAGTTTCCAGAGTTTATAATTATGTGAGTGTCATCTCTCACTTGATCCTAAGCTCCTCAAAGGCAAGGGCATCATAACATCACCTTCCTGATCCCATCTCAGCCCCTGGTGCAGGACTGTGCATGTCAAAGTGAGGAGGTGATGACTGCCCCCGGGAACAGGCGTTTGTCATGGGTCTCTTAATGAAACACAGCCAAGAAGCCCAGCGTGAATGGCTTCGGTTCTCCAGTTCCATTGATAAGGAGTGGGAGGAAGGGTTCTCTTCCAACACAGGGCTTCTCTTTTGCTAAATGATACCTTTAGAGAGCATGCAGCTTCCATAGGAAGATACTGAGGTGTAAATCCAATTGGTTGTATTTTCTGTTTCCTCTGAACGGGCTATTTGTACCAGCTATTGCTTGGTGGTGAAGATGGGTAAGATCTTTTTCAGAGTTTCTCTAGTGAAACGTGAGCCAGTGGTGAGATAAGCTCACGTGGCCTGTGCTGCTTCTTTCTATGCTGCTTCCCAGCTTGTTGCTGGTGTAACTTACTCCTTCTCCAAAAGAGTTTTACTGGAAGTTTCCTTAGAGTCAGTGCACTAGGGCAGTCGTGGCGAACCTATGGCATGTGTGCCACAGAGGGCTGTTGGTATCTTTGAAAGCTCTAAAAGGTTCACCATCACTGCTCTAGGGCCTTGGTCTTCATCCATGGGGTTGTACTGTTTGTCTTCCCACGTTTGCTTTGCTGTTCTAGTGGCTGATGTCATTTGCTTTAGTTCGCTGATCCTGGGGCCATCTGTAACCTACATCAACTCTGGGTGCTTTGAAGTTCAGTGTGCAATAAAAAGTTCATTAAAAAGATGTGGAATCAGGAAAATGAAGTTACAGAAATGTTAACAAAGGATCATAATCTGCTTCCTGTACTTTCTTTTTTTTTTTTAAAAAAAGTATTTCTCTGAGGAATTTATGTCACCATTAAAACTATGGAAGAGCTAAGGAAGGACAGGCCTGGGTCAAAAGGAGGGTGAGATTCTTGAGGAGATGTTGGCAGAGACCCAGTCTGTTTTCCTAATTGGGAGCTCAGGGTCTAAGGGGAAAATTTAAGCTGGAAAAAAGTAGGAGTGAATCTAGAATTCTTCTGACTGATGGTTTTGAATCCCCATTTTTTAATAGAGGTGGCTGAAATATTACAACAGTTTGAGGTCAGAGAGTGCACAGCAGTTTAAGGAATCCCTGGAATGACCACTCCAGCCTCTGGCCAGTGACTGGTGCTGCCGGATGCTTCCTTTTGAAGGAGAGACAGGAGGATGGAGAGAGACAGAGAGAGAGAGAGAGAGAGAGAGAGAGATACAGAGAGAAGGGAGAGAGAAAGAGTGAGAGATACAGAGAGGAGAGAGATGCAGAGAGAAGAGATACAAAGATACAGAGAGAGATACAGAGATAGAGAGATACAGAGGGAAGAGAGAGAGATACAAAGAGAGATATACAGAGACAGATACAGAGAAAAGAGATACAGAGAGAGATAGAGATACAGAGAGAGATACAGAGAAAAGAGGTACAGAGACAGACAGAGGGACAGAGAGAAGAGAGAGAGAGCGAGAGGAGGAGGGAGGAGAAAGAAGACAGTGAGGAGGTACCCGGGGCAAGAGGGCCGGTCAGGAAAACGTTCCCTCGGAACTCTCAGTCCGCTGCCACGCTGGCTCACCGGCTAGGCCGGCCCGCCTGACAGGAGTACAGGTCAAGACTCATGCTTTCTGGGTGCCTTGGGAACCCTAAAAGCACAGCCACCCCAGCCAGGACCCTAAGCAAGGGGATGCTCTTGTCCTCAAGGAGGCCTTGCCTGGCCTGGGCAGGGACAGCCCCTGGATGGACAGGGAAGCCCCGTGGGGCTCACAGGGCTGGCCTGATGACGGCCACGGGTCCTAGGACCCCTTGTGGGTCAGACTGTCACTGACTTTGCAAAGGCCAAAGCCCAGGTGGTAACAGAGCTAAGCCTCTCCCGCTACCCCGCGGACTCCCAGCGGGCCCAGGCTTCTTGTTAAGGGGAGCCGTGCTCCTGGTAAATACAGGGGTCATCAGTAACTTAATTTCCTGGCAGCCTGTCTCCTTCAGCAAGTGTGCGCGTGCACACACACACACACACATAATCTATACACACACACACACACACACACACACACACGGACATAATCTACACACACACACATAATCTACACACACACACGGACATAATCTACACACACACACACACTCTACCATACACACACACGGACATAATTTACACACACACACACAATCTACACATACACATAATCTATACACACACACACACACACGGACATAATCTATACAACACACACATATAATCTACACACACACACAGACATCATCACACACACACATAATCTACACACACATGGATATAATCTACACACACACACAATCTACTCTGGGATCCAAAGCAAAGCAGGAAGAAGGTCTTATGGTTTGATCGCTACTCATCTCTCCTTTGGGGAGGTACCGCTTTCTCACAGATCTTCCATGCTGGGGCAGTGGGCGTGGCCAGACGCGGTGGACATCCAGCCCTACCACCCTTGTTGGCCTCCAATCCAGGGAGTAAATATCCCTAGAGAGTCTGTCACTTCTGTGACCAGTTAACTCCCACTCGTGATTAACAGTAAGCCATTAGCGTGGTTATCACTTACTGTCCAGCCGGAGAGTCTCTGTGTACACACTCAGCGGCTGCTGAAGCTTCGCCCTAACAGTGCTAATCCCATCTCCCACCGAGCGTCTGTGAGGACCTCAGCAGTTGCACCGCTCTGGGGTTTTCCAGGCTGCAGGTCAGGGGCAGACTTACCCTCTCTCTTGAAAGCCGCCCATAGCCGAGTCTCATGAGTTCTGCAAACCTCTGCTCATACAGGTGAAGCAGCAGCATCAGGTACAGGCCCGAATTCATCAGCTCATTTTGTGCCTAGCAGGAAAAAGCCCTCATAAGTTCACCTACAGAGCATTTATGGTCTCAGCTGGGTACAGTTGTGCACGCCTGTAATCCCAGCCCTTGGGAGGCTGAGGCAGGAAGATCGCTGAGAGTTCAGGGCCAGCCTGAACTGCACAGTGAAACCTTGCGTCAAAAAGACAAAACAACAAAACACACAGTATTCATGGTCTCAAGCACAGGGCGGACGTAACAAGCACGGGGGCCGGGCCAGAGCAGGAGGAGGCCCCGGGCAGGGGCCAGGCCGTCGTCCCCTAGTTCTTTACCACCTAGTGGAGGATGCTTTGAGGGAGGAGTTTGCCAGGTTCCCCCCCACTCTGCAGACATTTCTGTCACGTGTGTTGTGGGGAGCACAGTGGGAAAAGTCTCAGTGCTTCCCACCGGACCCCTGCCGGGAGAGAGCCTCACAGTAGGCAGCTCCAAGGTGAGCCTACGGGGTGCTACAGTGGAGGAGCAAAGGGGAATTGTGATTGGATGAGCAAGATCTGTGGGAAGGCTTCTTGGAGGAAGCAGGGCTGGCCTTGAGCTCACTGTGTAGCCCAGGCTAGTCTCGAACTTGCAATGATCCTTCTGCCTCAGCCTCCCGAGTGCTGGGATTATAGGTGTGCGCCACCATGTCCTGCAGAGGAAGCAGTTTTTGATGGTCCTTGAGGGATGAAAGGCACCTCGGCAGGGAGAGGGGAGGGGAACTAGGCCTTTCAGACAGAGGGCCTGCAGGCGGGCAGGGATGGTGACGGAGAGAGTAGAGCTGCGGTGGGCAGGATTCCCTCCTGGCTGGCGTGGCTGTTGTAGACGGGCTAGGTGCCCGCTTTGGATTTTTAAAACAGTTTCAGCATGGGCCGGGGAGGTGGGGAGCAGGGACTGCATAAGGCAGAACCGAGCGGTCTGCACAGCCTGCTGTTTGTGTGTGGGGAGCTGCTGGTGTCATGAGCACAGGAATGTAAAGGGCAAGGTGTATCTCAGGAAAACAAATTTCACTGGGAACAATCTGAGACACAGCTGCCACGGGGGCACCTTATTTTCACAGGCCCTCCTTTGCCCCCAGAAAGGCCACAACACCTCAGTTCTGTGCAGTTCCCTTCACAACTGGGCTTACAGATGCCCCACTTAAGGCTCTCGTCTGCGGGCTGGTCTGTTGTCGTTGAATCCCCGGACAGCGGGCCCAGGCAGTGTCCTCGGTCGCGCTGGGAAGCGCAGGGCTTCTGCTTGAGCTCTTTTTCACCTGCTGCTTCCATGCCTCTGTCTTGAATGCCACTCTCCTGTTGCCCGCCTGCCTGTGTCCTCCACACTCTTCCAGCTGTCACGTAGGCGGACGCCTTTCTGACCGCCTCATTTGTTCCGGCCGTTCCTTTGCTCTGGGCCTCCAAGGCTGTGTCTTTATTTTGTACCGCAGATCTTGCACCGCTGTTTTTACTTTCTTTCTTTGCAGCACTGGGAGGGAACCAGGGCCGATGGTCCGTTAGAAAAGCCTCTTACCCCTGAGCCACGCCCAGCTCGTTTCTGCTTTTTTGGTAACAGGCGGGCGTGTTTTGTTTTTCTGGTGCTTGGACTGGGGGCTGCGTGGGTCAGGCTGTCTGCCATGGTGCCTCTGTCGTTAGCTCCTTGGCTGTACCCACAGCCTCAACCGACGGTGACCTTCCTAGGCCTTCGGTAAACGACTCCACCCTGCGGAGGAAGAGGGGCGACCTCTCATCCCCCACTGTCCTCGCAGCAAATCTTGGGCTGGGCCACCCACTCTGGGGGACTAAAATCCCTCCTCAGGGCGCGTGGCTGTTTACATAGCCCCCGGCAAGAGTGAGAACTGAGACTCCACCGGGATGACAAAGCGCGGATTTGACCCAGAGACCGCTTCCGCCTCATCTTCTTGCAGCGGCCAAGGCCTCCCTGCTCCCTTAGACTGAGGGCGCCGCAGGAAGTCGGCGCAGAACGCGCCTCTTCCGGCACCGAATAACCGCCAGGGAAGGTGTGGAGCGGGGATCAGCGTGTCCTTCCTCCTGAAGCGGGCCAGCTCCGGATCTTGGTGACAACTGGCCTCAAGGTCACTGCTCGAGGCCTCTCCCCCGCCCTACGGGCCCATCTTTGAAGGCCTGAGCATGATGTCCTTAGCAGTTAGCTCCTATTTTTAGCTTCTGGTCCTGTTCTCTGCGCTCTGCTGACCTTGGTAGTGCAGGAGGAGGCTCGGTGCTTGTTTCCACTTCTTCTGATTGGCACTCCTCCCCCACCTCCCTGACTGTCCTACCCGCCGCCTCCTTTTAGGACGATCTCCAGAGCCACCACCTCTGAGAAGGCTTCCTAATGTGCTCTGTAGCAACTCCACGCTAAGCAGGCCTGGTCTCCCCCGGTTTCCCCGGCCGTGCCTTTCCTCTGCGAGGGGCCCGAGGTTCTCTCTGCAGCCCCGTCTTTGCCAAGGAGCCTGTATGCAACAGTCTGATCCATAATGGCAAATCAATCAGCTCAAAAATGGCTTGGAACTCTCAGGTTTGTCAAAGCGTTCAGGGAAATCATTTACTTTTTATGACTCAATAAGGCCTGGAGGCACGCAGATGGGAAAATATCCACTAATGTTTTCTGCAGATAATTTGAAAAGTCACTTCTAGCAGATTGTGTCTCTCCTCCGTTCTGTGGGAGGGAACCCATCACGCAGAGCCATAAATCTCGCTGCGGGCCTGCTCTACGTGTACCCTGCACAGAGCCTGCGATGCCTGGCACCGGGCCGGGCCGGCCAGTCAGAGCAGGCGTTGGCGGGAACCAGAGTCACCCTTCCGACTCTGAGCCCCAGGTGGGAGGGATCTGCTCCCTGAAAGGGGGCCGTGGCGTTCGCTCAGGAGGGCCAGATGAACTGGATTTTGGAGCGCTCATTATTGGAGCTGCTTTTGATCCACTCTCTTGACCCAATCACACTCTGTCTCCAGTGCAGAGTCCTTTTCTCGTCAGACTGAAGGGACGGGAGGCAGCAGGAGGTGGGGACACTTGGAAAGGAGAAGGCTTGTGAGGCAGTGGACAAGAGCTCTCAGGAGCTCAGCCCACCTGCCAGCTGTTTTATAAAGAGTTCAGATATGTTCCAGAGATGCTCCTGGGACGGAGGGTAGTCAGTTGTTTCCTGGGTTGGGGTGGAGCAAGGCTGGGCCCTGTGCTTCAGGGCAGTGACAGCAGAGGCCCACAGAGACCCTCCTCTGAGGCCGAGCAGAGATGGAAAGAGCTCACCCCTCTGTGACACAGTGCACGTGCCCCGGAAACTGCTTGGGATCCGGTGGGCAGCCTGAGGCCTCGAACGCTGTGATGTTGGACAAAGGGTTTTAACTGTGCAGGGCCGGGTGACCCCTGTTCTGCCTGTCTATGCCAGGTGCAACGTAAATGGAGCGAACAGAGGTGGATGCCGTATGTTGCCAAGCAAAAATATCCTGACCAGGACGAGAAAGGCAAGAGTTGGAGGTGGGCTTGGGTACCTGGTTTGCGAGGGCCTGGCTGAGCTATTGTTCGCACCTGTGCTCCTGGGACCCGACCCATTGCCTGGTATACAGCGTACACTCGGTAAATAGGTGCACAGCCCAAACAATGACAGCGAAACCTAGAGTTCTGCCTGCCCTTGCCTCTGACCTTGCTCTCCCATGGCTATTGCTCACCAACTCTCCTTATCAGGAGGTAGTTATTGTGTTGGTCTGGATTCGTTTGTATACAGTGCATACAGTAGATGCTCAATAAAAATATTTATTTTTGAGGTTTGGGGATTGAATCTGGGGATTTGCACTGAGCTACATCCCTAGCCTTTTAAAAATTTTAAAATTTGGCTAAGTTGCTAAGTTGCCTGGGCTGGGCTTGTTCTTGTGATCCTCCTGCCTCAGCTTCCTGAGCACTGAGATTCCAGGTGTGCACCACCACACCCAGCTCACAATAAAAGTTTTTAAAGTGAGTTGAACTTTTATGTTATGTGTATTTTGCCACGGTTTAAAAAAGTGATACTTGGCCCCTTCCAAGTCCAATGAAATCAGAAGCTCTAGGGCTGAGTTTGGGCACCAACATTTCAATAAGAAAAAAAAACAAAACCATGCAGCTAAAGGTTAAAAGCCGTTAGCTGGGATAGTAAATTATGGGAGATTTTTGTGTGTTTTTATAATCAAAGCAAAACAAGACAAAATAACTGGGAAGGTGCATAAGGAAAAAAATCAGCTACTTGGGGTCAAGCAAGAGCCAGGCTGAGCTGCAGCCCGCCCAGTTCTCTTCTGGTTTTGTCCCTTTCTCGGTAAATGTCTAGATTTGGCACCAGTCTCTCTACTTCCCACGAAGGGAACCCGTTTATCAAGGAGGGACCAGCGCTGCGGGTGGCTAAGAGGCCCACTGGGGGCACCCTGCGGATATGTGCAGGGGCCAGGCCCTCAGAAGCACAGGGTCACGCATCAACGCCGTTGGCTGGGGGAGTCCCCAGCTGGGCTGGTCCCCGCTGTGAACCTGCGAGCCTGGAGACACGCCGAAGTTCTAGCACATCCTTGTAGCTTTGCGTTAGACAGCAGCTGCTTCAGCCTTTGTCCGCGGAGAGTTCTGGACTTGTCTGAGTCACACCTCCCTGGAGTCTCCAGTTTAACGCTGACTGTTAGCAAACAGACACTATTCAATTCACAACAGGCCACCGAGACAGGCGGAACTGCTATAAAAGAGCGAGCCCTCGACAGCTTTCCGCCGGCAAGTAAACAGCGTGCTTTTCGGTGGCGCAGGCTTCCTCAGCCGGCAAATATCACGGTCCTCAGGGCTGCAGCTGTCCCACCAGGGTGGGTCTGCCGTCAAGGGTTCTACCTGTGATGACAGTGGAGGGCGTTTTGCAAAGGCTTCGACGGCCTGTCTGAGTTTCAGATCTTTTCTGCTTCCAGTAGAGCAATTACTGCGCTGGCCGCCCTGCGTTTCCCCTCGGGAGGCACTCTGCACCCTCCTCGGCGGCCGGAGGCTGACCCCAGCATTGGCATCACCAGGCCTCCTCAGCCTCTGGGTCCCAGCGGGTTCGGCCGTGGTCTTCACTGGCAGAGAGTGAGGGTGGAGGAGAAGGAGCTGGGGTGTTTGCTCCCGTCGTTTCCTGTGTGCTGGCCAGCGGGGTGCTCATGGCTGCTTTCCTCTACCACGCAGCTACGGTTCCCCGGCCCTGGGAGGTGCCCTTGTCACATCGGGCCGAGGGCGCCTGCGCTGCTTGTGTTGCTGTCTTTTGCTGCTTACGTTTTGCCCTTCATTCACGTGCCGTCCCTCACCCTGCCCAGACCCCAGCTGAGGCAGTGAACACCACGCGTTGTTTCCAGCAGGTGCTGGCGGCCGTGATCTCCTGGAGGATGCCGGGAGGACAGGGTGTAAGCGTGACCCCTGTGTGGTCCGGTTGGCTTTGCTGGTTTCATGACTGCGGCCTGGTCCCTGGTGACGAGGAGGCTGGGCACCGCTGTGGCTCTAGTATGGCAGCTCTCGTTCGCTAAGAGCCTTCCCTGTGTTTGCCAGGTGCTGTGCCCGCGTCACTTCCTACACCTACCCTGTAGCTTACCCAGGGTCCCCCGGCACCTGGCACCTTTGGGAAGGACACTAGGGTTTAGGTTCAGCTTTTAGTCAAAGCTGATGTGCTTCTCCGTGGAACAGGCTTCCTCAGCCTGAGTGCCAACGTGTTACTGAAAAAGACTGCTGTTAGCAGGTCAGGTCTACAAAGACCCCTGAGAAGTGAAGAGTAAATTGTGTCAGCGCTTAGTAGAGGGACAACAGGAAGCCCTTGGGACCAAAAGGGGTCTTCATTATTATTATTATCATTATTATTACTATTATTATTTTTGTCTTTTTGAGACAGGGCCTCACTATGCAGTTCAGGCTGGACTTGAGCTCACTTTGTAGCCCAGGCTGGTCTCAAACTTGCAACGATCCTCCTGCCTCAACCTCCCGAGTGCTGGGATTACAGGCGTGTGTCACCATGCCCAGCATAAAACGGGGTCTGTATTAGATAAGGCTCCAGGGTTCATGGTGTTCGCAGAGGGTGCCGGGAGCATTCTCGCGAAGCAGCCTCGCCTGTATGTGTCCTTCTCAGGAAGTGCAACAGGCTGCACCTCCTACAGTGATCTGCTTTTTGAGATAAACCTGTCTACACCCTGACCGGCACCCTGAATCCAGACGCTCAGAAGGCCTGGTTCCTTTCAAGAGTTTGACTTCCATATGCTCAGCATTCAGGAATGTGAATCTCTGTGTGTTTCATCTCAGACCTTAGTGCCTAAGGGCTGAGTGATGGGAGACTCTCAGGCCTCAAAATACTGAATTTATTTACTAAGCAATCCTTTTCTTTTTCTTTCTTTTTTTTGTGGTACCAGGGATCAAACTCATGACCTTGTGCTTGCCAGACAGACGCTTATGCCACTGAGCTATATCCCCAGCCCTAAGCAACCCTTTTCTTGTTCCTTCTTTCTTGTCTCCTTTTCCCCGTTTCCTTTCCTTTCCTTCCCTTCCCTTTCTTCTTTCTCCAACTTCATGATGCCCAGACTCTGCAATGCTGATGTGGCATTGTGCCCACTATATGAAACTTACTGATTTCTTCATTCTAATATTACTCATTTTTATCAATATTTGGTTCTTTTGTCTAGCACCTTAGGATTCAAAAAAACCAAAATTGCTCAGACTCACACACACCATTTTGACTCAGCTGTCAAATGTTTTCAGATAAAGGTCTGGACACAGCCCCGAGCCCCAAAAGCTGAAGTGAACCCCCCTTTGAAGGATGACATTTTGTTGTTAACAATGATTTTCTAGTTTTAAAATTATGTGCTGTGCAGCTGTGATTATTAATCATTTTTTGAATCGTTTTATAAGGAAGGGCATTTTTAAGTTACGGTGGTAACATCGTGCTGTGCTCATTTGGCAAATATTTATTGATTGCTTATTACGTGCTAGCCACTTTCTAGATCAGAACCATCTAGTACAATACAATGTAAGTCAGATTTGAAAAATAATTTGAAAATAATGTGAAAAATTCTAGTAGCCACATTCCATGAAACAAGCAAAAGTAAATCAGTGAAATTTATATTAACAAAGTATTTTTAACCCAATACATGCAGAACATCATTCTGACGTATAATCACAGTTATACATTGCTTAATAATGGGCATCTACTCTGAGAAATACGTCGTGAGGGGGTCTCATTGTCGCATGATTGTCATAGGGCACAGTTACACAAACCTGGATGGCAGAGCCTCCTGCACGCCTAGGCTGTGTGGTACATGCCCTGGTACGTGTGGTCCGTCACTGGCTGGGAGGTGGTTAAGAAGGGGATGTTTGGAACATAAAGCTATTACTGTGATATTTTACTTTTTTCCTTTGTGTTAAATCTTTGTTGCTCTTTCACTTTTGAAGTAATCTTTCAGGGTACAGAATTCTTTAAATTCTTCAGCACTTTAAACATTTCACTCCACTCTTCTGTGGTTTCTGAGAAGCTGGATGTAGTTTTTATCTTTGCTTTGATATAGAGAAGGTGGGTTTCCCTTCCCCATTTAGCTTCTTTGAGGATTTTTTTTGGGGGGTACCAGGAATCAAACTCAGGACCTTGTGCTTGCCAGGCAGGTGCTGTGCTGCTGAGCTGTATACCTGGCCCCAGGACTTTTTTCTTTATCTTTTATTTTTTTCTATTTTGATATGATATGTCATGGTGCAGGTTTTTTTTTTGGTTTGATTTTTACGTCTCGCTTGGTGTATTCTGAGCCTCCTAGGTTTCCGGTTTGGTGTCTCACATTAATTTTGGAGAAATGCTTGTTTCAAATATTGTTTGAAGCAATTATTGCTGCAAGTACTCCTTCTATCTCTTCTTCCTCCTCTTCCTCCTTCTCCTCCTCCTCCTCCTCTTCACTACTGGGCCTGGAACCCCCATCAGATGGCTACAAGACTCCTGAGCTACGCTCCTGCCTTTTTCATATTTTATTTTGAGATAGTGTCCTGTAAATTGCCTGGACTGGCTCTGAACTTGTAATTTTTCTGTCTCCGCCTCTCCAGCAGCTGAGATCACGTGAATGTGCCTGGCCTCTTTCCTCTCCTTTGGCATTCCTGCCACGCATCTGTTACACTGTTCTAGTTTAGATATGAAGTATCCCTCAAAAATCCAAATGTTAAGATTGCAGTCCCTGGGGTGGTGTTGCCTGGAGGTGGCAGAACCTTCAGGAGGTAGGTCCTTAGGTCTTTGGGGGTGTCCCCCTGAAGGGGACTGTGGGATCTCAGCCGCTTTCTCCTTTTTGCTTCCTGAACACAAGGCAAGCAGTCTGCTGTAGCACCTGCTTCCTGCCGCTGCTGTCTGTCTCACCTACCGGAGGCCCAAGGCAATGGGTCTACCCTATCTTGGACTTGAACCTCCAAAGCTATGAGACAAAATATAGCTTTTCTCTTTATAAGTTAATTACCTCAGGTATTTTGTTAGAGTGATGGAAAGCTGACTAATAGTTATACCTTTTGTATAATTGTTCCACAATGCTTGGATTTATGTAATTTTTCTTTTAGTCTTTTTTTCTCTTTGCTTTTCAATTTCAGCAAGCATTCCTTAAGCTCAGAGATACTTTCCTTATTTGTGTAGAATCTCTACTAATAAGTTCATCAAAGACACACCTCATTTCCTTTACAGTATATTTGATCTATAGCGTTTCTTTTTCTTAGAATTTCTATCCTTCTGCTTACATTTCCTATCCTTGCAGTGCCACCTCCTTCATCTGGTAGAGCTCTTGGTCTATAAATCTTAGTTGCTTTATACTCCTGGGCTGGTAGTTCCAATACCTCTGCCATATCTAAACCTAGTTCTGTGGCTAACTCTGTCTCTTTGGATCGTGTTCTTTACCTTTTGGTCGCCCTTCTTAACCTTGAGAACTGGACATGATGTAATAGGAACTGTGAGACAAAGGCCTTTAGTAACATCGTGGTAAGATGTGACACAAAGGAAGCATTCCTTAATCCTCTGAGTAGGTCTCAGTGTCGTAGTTAGCCTGTGCCTGCGGGTGTGCACTTCATACGTGGTTTTTGGTCCTCCCATCCAGTGGCTACACGGGCCTGGAGTTGATATTTCTTTTCTCCCAGTTTAGTTGGGCTCTAGTTAAAGCCCTTCCCCTGAGGGCAGAAGAGTCCTCTGGCTTATGTCAAAATGCTTACTTTTCTCCTCTCCCTGTCAGAAGTGTGAGGGGATTTTTCTCAGATATTCACTCTGAGAACATGGTTGAGCTCCTGAAGATAAAACTCACAGAAGGGCTGGGGATTGAGCTCAGCGGCACAGAGCCTGCCTGGCAAGCTCAAGGTCGTGAGTTCAGTTCCCGGTACCGGGAAAAAAAACAAAACAAAACAAACAAAACTCACAGAAGCATGGAGACACCCATGCGACTGGGCTCCCCTGGAGTTTCTGACTTTCAGATTTGTGCACGCTGCACCTCCAGCAATTCACTTATCGGTTTGGGCTTCTGTACCCAGCACCGGCTCCCATGGAGGTCTCTGCACATGAGCCTCCGCTCTGGGAATTGTGATTCTCCTTATTTTCCTGTCTCTCCAATTTCAGGGGCAGTGGTTTGCCTAGGGAGCTCCCTTTCCCTGGGGACCTCAGAAGAGTTGTTGACTTTTCAGTCTGTTCAGCTTTTTACCGGCTGTAGCATGGAGCAGAGACTTCCAAGTTGCTTACACGCTCAGCTGGGAAGCATACCACCTTTGACATGTGATGTGTACTATGGTTTGGCTATGGTTTGTTTCCTCCAAGGGGTCATGTTTTTTAATTTAATTTAATTTTTGCCGTTATGGATTGGGTGAGTATCTCTCAAAGGTCCATGTGTCATGGTTTGGTCCCCAGGGGGGTGTTACTGGGAGGAGGTGCAGGTTTTAGGTGGTGGAGCCTAGTGAGGGGTCCTAGGGTCATGGAGGTCATGCTTGAAGGGCACTGTGGGGCCCCAGTCTCTCTCTGTGTCCTGGCTCAAGAGATGAGCAGTTTTCTCTACCATAATGTGCTTGCCAGAGGCCCAAAGTAATGGGAACTGCTCACTCTTGGACTAGAATCTCAATGAGCCAACCCTTTTAAAATAAGATAATTGCCTCAGGCATTGCATGATAGTGTTTGAACATTGAAGAGGTAGAGACAATCTGACTGGTATTGAGGTGGCACTTTGGGGAGATGATTAGGATTGAACGACGTCATCATGATTGGTTGAATCCTGGTGGTTTATAAGAAGAGGGAGAGAGATCAGAACACATAAGCATGTGTATGCCCTGTCTCTTGCCGTGCAATGCCATGTCCCACCTCAGGACTGTGCCAGGACGAAGGCCATGTTGTGGCCTTTGAACATACAGAACAGTGAACTAAATAAACCTCTCGGGGTGGTTTTGGTTGTTGTTGTTCCCATCATTAGGGAAAGGGCCTGTCATGCTTTGTGTCTGGATGTCCCCTCAAAGCCTCAAGCCCGGTCATGGGGCGGGCTTCTAGAGTTTGTGATTGATTCACGGTCCAATGCTGGGATTATGGGTGTGAGTGCTGCACCTGGCCCAGGGCGGGAGGCATGCACACAGTATAAGGGAGGGAAAGAGGCTTGCTCTCTGTGGCTCCTCCCTTTTTGCTCTTGCTGCTTTTTGCTCTTTTCAGCTGCCATGAACAGTTGCCCTCTGCCCTGTGCCACTCTGCCCTGGAGCCAGCTGAGTGTGGACTGAAACCTCCACAGACTGTCAGCTAAATAAACCTTTCCTTCCTTTCTTTTGGGCGCCAGGTGTTTTGTCTCAGCAACGAGCGAAAAGTAACCAAGACAGGACGTAGCATGGTCGGTCATTACCCCTGTGGCTCCAAATCTCTTTCCTTTATAAAGTTGCCCAGCTTTGATTAAAACAATTCATTTAATATTACATTAAGTGATATTTTATACTCTTTTTTTTTTGGTGCTTAGTATTTGGCGCTTACAGCATATACAGATTAGAGCTAGCCGCCTCCTTATTAGCCAGATGTGACTTGTGGCTCCTGCATTAGAGAGTGTACGTCTAAGTGGAACCCTGTTCCCTGAGGGTTGGGTAATTAGCTATCATCTTGGGCATAAGCCTTCACCCTGAGATTAACTAACTGTCTCACAGTAATAGGCAATCCAAACGCCCCAGTAGAGTTTTCTGTGCTTATCCTAACCTTGACTTACCAAGTGTTAAAAAGCAAACAATAGGCATTTGCTATATGCTTCTTAACCTTGGGTAAAGCAATTCTGCGTTATCCTAGAGTTGTTTGATATGTACACTGGGGCCATTTCCTCCAAGGTCCTGAATTTTTTCTTTTTGCTATTAAACTTAATTTGCTTCAGCAAATTTGGGTATAGAACTTTCCCAGGCTTCTTGTCCAACTGGCTTCTGTAGCTTTTTCTTTTTTTTAATCTTTTTGAGACAGGGTCTCACCATGCAGTTCAGGCTGGCCTTGAGCTCACTTTGTAGGCTGGGCTGGTCTCAAACTTGCAAGGATCTTCCTAGCTCAGCCTCCTAAGTGCTAGGATTACAGGCATGTATGGTGGCACACACCTGGTTTGTAGCTTCTTAATTTTGTCTCTGACAGCAGGTGAATTGGCACCCTTGGTCCAGGATAACCAAGACTTTCCAACTCTCCACTGTTCCAATTTAGTGACTGCCTTCTTAAAGAAGTGAGCTGAAGGCCAGTCTTAGACTCATGTCACTCACAGGCCTGTTACATTCCTTAGGACAGGGAAAGTGAGTTTCTTCCTGTCTAGTACCTCAAACCTGTGTTAGTCTGGGAAGGCATAGTGGGAGTGTTTCTCACCCGGGATTGCCGGTGCTTTTGGTAGAACTCAGTAATATTAAAGTCATCCAGGTCAACCAGAAGGTCTTGCTTACACATCTCACAGGTCTTCACAGCATTTAGATCTGCTCCTTGAATTAAATAAAGAATTATAGGTGAGAATAGATCTTCAGTGTTCTCACCATGCGCGCGCGCATGCACACACACACACACACACACACACACACACACACAGAATTATATGTGCATACAGCCCGAGATCTGTTTGCATTGGCACATTGGATAGGTGGTATTTTGAGCCTGAATTTGAGTGTGCTGCGAATTCTGAGCTTCAGTGGCCTTCATTTAAAGCCTGTAAAAATGGCCTTGAATCTGAGATCTGAAAATTTTTCCTTTATAATCATTTATTATGCAAGCTTCATGTAAGTGAAATGCCCATGGCTTTTAAATAACAAGTCGTGTTTCTATTTAAGTATAAACGTAATGGTTCAGAAAACTGGAATTGCTACATGGCCATTAAGGGTCTTATAACACAAGTCTTGAGAAAGACAGTAAATGTTGGGTCTATATTTTTTTTCTTTCTTGTAGACCTAACATAGAGGTAAATAAATTCATGAGGACTAACTAGATGGCAGAAACTATCCTCAGTCAAGAGCTTAAAAATCTCTGTTTAATCCCACCCAGATGATAATTCCCCCTGAGAAAAGTTACAGTAGTACCTAGGGCCAGCACTTAAGCCTGGGAAAAGAAACAACGCTTCCTGGGTTGATGTTTTTTTAAAAACATGCATTTCAGGACAGCGCTTTTTCTCCCCTTAGCCTACTCTCCGGTGCAAGAGTAGGAGCGGCAGAATGTGGCTATTATATCTAAGGCACATACTGTGTGCTTTCTTCCTTGTGTAGTGGCTGCATTTTGACTTTTATTTTATGCATTAGAAAGCAGAGGACTTACGAGTTATCTGTATCTATTTAGTAATTAGGACCCAGGTAGGTTTATACCCCAGTTCTACTTCCCCACTGGCGACATAAAGCTATAGTAAATAACAGAGACTTTTAAAGGACAAGATGAATAGTAATCCCTTATCTGCATTTTGTTTGCTTGATTCTTCTTTTTTTAGCATCATTCAGTAATGTTTTTGGTTACTGAACATCTTGGGCATTTTCCAACATAATTCTGCCAAGCATATCCACGCTAGCATGGGCATTTAACCTCGTTGTCATGACACGTTTCATGGATTCTTTCTTTTTTCCTTGCTAGATGTTTTATTGGACCAAATTTCCAGGATAAAACATTGTACGGCAGAAACTAAAATCCATTTTTTTGGTGTTGCTTTGCACAGCTATTTGTTTGCTATGAAGATGCACAGTTAGACATCTCAGGATTAATCCTGGGTTTCTCATGCTAGGCAAGGATGCACACATGGAAACAGAGCTTTGGGGACAAGACAGTGGGTACCATGTGTTCGTTCTGTGATTGCGTGGTGCACCGTCGCTGGGGCAGGGGCTTGGCAACACCTCCTGGGGCCAGCGCAAAGCTCCAGGTCTTGTAGGTGCCTGCAATAGTGATAGTGTGGTCACAGAAATAGGATTTGGTCCCGGAGTAAGATTTTCAAAGGGGTAAAAGGCAGCAGTTATTTTCTAATGGAATTGCTTGCATTGATGCCTTATTTTTCTTGTTAAAACTGTGTTCATTTCTAAACCCATGTTTTAAAGAAACTTCTTCTCTGCCAAGAAAACTACAGCTGATCTACCCATACGGCTATATTTAGGCTGTAACTTCCCCAGGGAGTTGAGAAGGAGCTTCACACCCAGTTATAAGATCAAACTGACAAAATCAGCGCATGGAAATCTCTTTATCTAAAGTAGGTCTATAAAATCAGATCAACATTCTTATCCTGCTGCTGCAGCTTTGCTTGGTTTCCTAGGTGACACCCACCCTCCTCCCCCCAAATAAAGGGAAGTAGAATTGTGTGTGTCTGGGGAGGGGGGGTCTCTCACGATGAACTTTCTGGATTGTTTCTACCAAATGCCTACTAGGTACTGCCTGCTTGATGAGGTTCAACCCTGACTCGATTTTCTTTCTTCCTGGGAGGTGATCTTAGCATCTCTGCCCAGGCCTGAAGCGGGAGGAGGATTCAATAGCAGATATTTCCAGGGTTCTCCTCTCAGACTTAAAAAACATTCATTTCCCCCCCCCATAATTTGAAGGCAGCATCTCTGAAGAAGAATCCCGAGCAACTGACAAGGTTCCGAGGCCCACACTGTGGCGTCCCAGGTTAATTGTACCTCGGTGTGTTTGCCGCTCTCCCTTCCCACCTACCTGATGTTATTTTCACTTGCAGCCACTTTTCCAAGCACTTGTGGTGAACAAACCGAAGGCTTCCCACACAGCTGCAAGGCTCCAGCAGGGCGTTGGTCGGGGAACCCCCAGCTATCTGACAGATGCGACACAAGTCTCCCTCCTCCTCCGAGTCCTCCTCCAGGAGACTAAATGGAAAACAAGCCATCGTGACCGAGCGTCTCCATCTTGCGGTTTCTGCAAGTATACTGTTTTTTGGGACATTCATGGGGGAAGGAAGAGGGAGCAACGCCCCCATGCCTTTACTGCTGGGGCTTCTGCGGCTCACCCACTTCTCCCTCTGACCCTGGTAAGAATTCTTTCAGATGGAGTTATTGATCATCGGTGCACAAATTCAGGCTAGTTTGTAGTTGCTATACGTGTGAGCTGGCTAGGTGAATCGGGAAGTGAAGCCTGGAAGTGGTGGCACATGCTTATAATGTCAGCCTCCCAGGAGGCCGAGGCAGGAGGATCACAAGTTTGAGCCCACGCTGGCAACTTAGAGACTTAGTGAGACTCTGTATTTAAGTGAATGAATGAATAAATAAGTAACTAAATGTAAATTTGAATTTAAAAATGGCTGAGAGTGTAGATCAAGGTGAAGGCCCTGGGTTCAACCCCTCTAGGATGGGGGTGTGGAAGACAAGGGTGGGACTGGCGATGCGGCTGAGTGATAGAGTTCTTGCCTAGCATTTGGGAGTCCTGAGTTCAGTGTCCAGCACTGGAGGAAAAAAGAAAAGAAAAGAAAACAAAAAGGGAAGCGAGGGATAAGCCTACAGAGAGCAACTGGCCAAGGGGCCAAGAGCCCCTCCTCTGCCTCAGCCGCGAGGAGGAAGTTCTTGATCTGGTGTATTGGTGAGACGTGTGGTCAGGCCTCCTGGGTTTGAATCATGTGACCTTGAGCAAGTTCCTTGAATCTTCCCAAGACTCTGTTTCCTCTGTGTACAAAATGAGGTGAGGCTCATGGTGGCGTCGATACTGTAGTTGCATAGAGTTGTAGGCAGACTGCGTGCAGGACGATGGTGACCTTGTTGTGCACACTGTAAAGTGCGGTCAGTGTCTCGCAAAGCTCTCACGCACAGGGGCCCCTCAACAGGTTGGATAAATGGACCAGCAAACCTGAACGTGAGCTCACCAGTAACACAACCCTTGCCAACGGCTGAGGTCCACACTCCAGAATGTAAGCTACTGCAATTTGATAACGGCAGAATTGATGAAAATGTAAGCAGAAGTGTAAGTGAGGAAAGAACGGCCGGCTGCTGTGCGTGGTGAGTGAGGAGTAGTTGGCTGTGGAGAGGTTTGAGGAGGCTGACAGCGTCTTTTTCCTTAGACTCCTCACAGTGCTGGGGGCAGTGTGGTCAAGGAAAGGAAACTGTCTGCATCTACAGTCAAAGGAGAGGGAAAAGATGGGCAGTGCTCAGGGTATAGAGATGTTTGCTCAGCTTTTTGGAACATCTTCTCCAAGAAAGGGAAACTCAGTGAAGAGAAGCGGAATTGTAATTTCCCCTTAAGGATATTCTGAATAATCACAAATATTTTTAGTGATTGAGATTTTAATTTATTTCAGTATAGTTTTCGCTGTGTTCATAAATAGTCTAGAATAACAAGTATGCTATGGAGCAGATGCCTCAATGGATGAAGATGAGCTTCAGGGAACCCTAACCTAAGAAAATGACAGAAACATAGCAGAGCTTTAGGGAAGTACAACACAGCCTTTGGAAACAAGTGATCTAAATCAGTGGTTTTCAGATGAAAATAAAGATCCTCAGGTTCACCTGTAGGCACCTTCAGGACAGGTTCCTGGGCTCTAGCCTTGGCAATCCTAGCTCAGTACTTAAGCTCCAGGTCTGAAGACCACTGACCTAAGCAGTGGGATCAGGGGCTCTACCATAAATTGTTTATAGCTTATGAATGCCTGACTCACAACTCCATCTTCTCAAAGGTATTAGTGGGAATCTGCAGGCTATCATTTTTTTTTTTTGAAACTCGTATTTTTACAAATAAAAGTAAAGAAGAGACAGAAAAATACAGAAACAAAGGAAAAATGAAGCATATAGTTATCACCCCAAAGTAGCTGCTCTCTGTTAATCCAGAGTAACACTTTCCACTGTCACTTCTATGGACATCCCGTTTTGACAGAGGTGAGCTTGCTCTTGGGTTTAGATCAAGACATTAGGTAAAGGACTTCTATGTGTATCCTTATCTTTTAAAAAGCTCCAAACAGATAATTACACAGAGTGAATCCACAACAGTGTTGGAAAACAAGCAGATCAGAAACTATGATGACAACCGACAGGCGGAGAGGAAATGACAACCCAACATGGCCACAGGGGCAAACTGTCGGGAAGGAAAAGAGCAGGTCCAGAGGGAGTCCCTGCCAGAGGATGGGGTGGACACCAATGCAAGGAACCTGGGAATTAGAAGGTAACTACTAGTTCAGGGCCTGCTTCAGAATGGCGGGGCTCAGTACCCTGAGCGGCAGTGGCCCCAGTGCCTCTTACCAGGCCAGCGCTCTGGAACTTAGCACTAAAGAAAGGGAACTTTCCATAAAGACCAAAGTTTAAAAATAAGCTCATGAACATCATCCGTTTATACAAAGCTCCCACCGAGGGGAGAGGATCACAGAGGAAGCAAGGCACACTGCCGTCGGTGGGGACTGTGCTGGTGCCTCTTTTCACTGAACCACCCATGGCTTCCCTCGTGAGACAGTTGGGATCACCGATCAGCAAAAAGAAAATAGAGTCAGCCAATCCTGTCAGAAATGCATAGTGCAGGCAGTGGAGGAGTTAACTCTTCAGATGATTCTAGAGGGTGTTGCTCACTGCAATGTAAAAGGAGCAACCACAGGTAAGAAGGGTTTCTGGGGAGTCAAATGAGTACGATTAACAAATTTTTAAAATCCCAGGTGTTAAATATAATTCAGTATAAATATAAGCGAAAAGTATAAGATTGCTCAATCTACCAAGAATATATTAACCATTACACTTAAGGAGCTAAAAAAAAAAAAAATGAAAAGTCTTATAAATACAAAGAGGAATGAGTAAATCCAAATCATCGTGGGCGTTTTTGACAAAGACCTTCTCAGATGGACAAACTCAGTAGAAAAGAATAAAGTATGAAAGATTTTAATATCAAGTTTTTAAAGCTAGTATGTGTATTAGCTATACATAAGCTATATCTATATCTCTGCAGCACATTTGTAAATATTGCATATGTATTGGGGCAAAAAAATACAGATCACATTTTCTGAAATCGCAGTGTAATTCAATTAGGATGGGCAATAAAAATTTTAAAACGAAAGGTAAGAGGAGAATTATATAAAATATTATGTAAAATCCATATTATATAAAATCTATAAATCTGCAGTACATTAAAGTGGATAGTTGATGCAGTACTTCAGGCAGATTAATGGAATAGAAGTGAAAGTTCATAGATAGACTGAAAGGGGTAACATATACCAAAGAAGGTGTTTCAAATTAGTAAGGAAAGGATATAATGATTGTGGGTCAAATGACCAAAAGACATTAGAACTCACCTTTTACCATACACCTAAATATATTCCATATAAATGCAGGCATAGCTACTATGCATCAGGTGCTTACTGTGTACTAGATACCCTATAGCATACATAAGTATTTAAAACCTGATTTAATTTTCATTGTTCTTTGAAGAATGAATGAATGCATATATATATATTTTCTGGACAGATTTCTAGAAATGAAAGAACTTGACCAAAATCATAGTTAATAGTTGATAGAATCAGGAATCAAACCATAAGAAAATAAATCCCAAATTTTTAACCTCTATGATGTGTAAAATAAGAATATAAAACTACTGAAGACAACAGTTATGAACATTTGAGTGATCACTGGGTTTTCCAAGCATGGCACCAAATGCAGAAGCTGTAGGGAATACATTACCAGATTTGATTACAAATAATTTCAGAATTCTACATATCAGAAACATTCACGTAAAACACAAGTGGGAAAGAGAAAAAATATCTGCCCATTATGTAGCAGAGCATTGCTAATGATTTTATTTTAAAATGTTTGCATATATTCCAATAGATAAAAACAATATGAATATCCCAACAGAAAAATGGAGAGGGGAATGATCAGGTGATGACGAATGAAGAAATAAACATTAAAACAAACATAGAAAAAGTTCAGTGTCCCTGACCATACAGTTTGCATGATGAAATCATCACAGTCTTTGGTTAGTCACTTGACAAACATGAAATCCCTGGAACGGGCAAGGGTGCAGGGAAAAAGACTATGCAGTGGGGACCCTGTAAAGGTGTAGAACTTTCTTAAAGAGTCAATTGATAATACACATTGAAGACCTTGAGAATGTGCATTCCCTCTCTTTAGAGGTCACGCATTTAGGAAGTTATTTTAAGTAATTAATTACGGATATGCTAAAAAAAGATGGCTCAAATAACAACAGAATTCAACAGTGTTTAAAATTATATGCTATATGTTATATAATATATATTATATGTTATCTAAGGTATATCTGTAAATTACATATCTGTAAGATACACACACATATACATATATATACATCTATATAAGCTATATGTCCTATATGATTAAAAAGTACCAAAAAATAAGGTTGAAAGGAAAGAAACTAAAATATTCACAACTGAAATTATTTGCTACATAGAAAAAATAGAGAAAACAGTCAGTTACGTCTGTATACATCAACATCAGAGAGTTAAAAGTAGGATTTAAAATATTGTTTCTCTAGCAAATAGCAGTAAACGAAAGAATCTAAGCTAAATCAAAGGGCTTTTAGAAGAAAAATCACAAAACCATACTGAAAAGCATTAAAGATGACACGATTATCTGAGAAAGAATCAATATTTCAAAATTGTCAGTTCTCCAAGAATAAACCATAGATTCAATGTAATTCCAACAAACATTCCAAGAAGCAGACTCTAAAGTGTACGGTCAAGGACTCTTTACAGAGCACCTTTTGGAGGAAGGCTTTCCACCACATATTCCAGCTTGCAGACATTACGATGAGGTGATATTAGAAAGACAAAAAAGATCAGTGGAACAGAATGGCGAGCCCTGCAAGAGGTGCGTTGTGCACGACCAGCTCTGCAGATCAGCAGGGGAAATCCTGGGATAATTGTCTGTTTATACGGGGAAAAAATAAAGCTTACCTCACATGGTATATTGAAAATCATTTCACACAAAGGCAAAACCCATTTCATTTCAGTCTTAAATGTGCAAAGTAAAACTAGAAATTTTAAAAGAAAATAAGAAGAATATCATAATAACCTCAGGTTAGGGGCATACTTCTTTTTAATGAAAAGGAGATATCTAATTATAATCCATAAGGAAGATGGACACATTTGATTACATTTAAATGAAGAATTTGTTTTTTATCAAAATACATCACAGAAAGACAAACTACTAATTGGGAAATATTTCCAATACTAACTGTCAAAGGATTATTATTATTTTGAGGGGGGAGGTACCAGGAATCGAACTCACACTTGCCAGGCAGGTACTGCACCACTGAGCTAAACCCCTGGCCCCTTTTTAAACTTTCTTTCTTTTTTGTGTGTGTCAAAGGGTTAGACAAGTAGCTAAAATTAGGATTAGATAAGTAGCTAAAATAAAAAATAAAAAGCATAAATAAGTATTTCACAGAATAGAAAAACACAAGAGAGCACATAAAATGCCTCTTAGAAGACTCCTAAAATAAAAAATAGACTCCTAAAATAAAAAATAAACAAAAAGCATAAATAAGTATTTCACGGAATAGAGAAACACAGGATAGCACATAAACTGCCTGACCTCATTAACAGTTATGAAAATGCAAATTAAAGCTACAATATCATTCTGTTCCCATCAGACTGGTAAATTGGAAGGCCGATCAATGTAAGTATTGTCAGGATGTATATGATGCTGGGTATTGCTGCTGGAACAATAGATTGGCGTTGGTCAGTGTAGTGGAAGATGCGCTCCCCTCCAGCCCAGCAATTCACTCTTAGCCAATTATCCCGGAGAATTCTTCCCATTGTGAGTGTCTTTGAATTTACAAGAATCTTCACGCGGTGCAGTTTGCGGATAACAGTGAACAATCCAAATGTCCGACAGAATGGCTAAATACATTTGTATGTGGTAAAAGGGAAAAAACTAAAGCCAAAATACCAACAAGCAGCTGGGGGGAAATTCAAGTCACAGAAGAGCAGAGCTTCCATTTCTAGAGTCCAAAAATATACGCAGTGGTTTATAAACACATACATGCACACATACAGTAAAAACATAGAGCAGAAAACCCCCTGAACACAATAAAACTAAAAGCAAAGGAATGATAAATGCAATGCAGGAATGGCCCTGGTGGAGTGGGGGGAAGTAAGAGGGGAGACAAAAAAGTTGGGTAGGTGAGGGGCTTGGGAGGGCTCTAGTATGTCAACAATCTTACGTTAGCTAAGGTGGACACAAGGATATCTGGGGTTTTCTGGTGTGTGTTTAAAAATTTTAAAAAAATATATATGTATACATACATACGTATATATATATGTATAAAGTCATATATACCCATATACACACTTATTTGTATGTATTAAAGAAACTGAGGGGAAATTTTTTTTGAAAGCGTAAGTGGCATTGAGAAATGGACCTTGAAATAGAAATACGTCATTTTATAAAACAGTATAAACCAGTGTTTACTAAAATTGCACCTATGTGCCAAGGGTGAAGCCTGGAAGTTGGGCGTGGTAGTGCATATCTGTAATCCCAGAACTTTGGGAGGCTGAAGCAGGAGGATCAAAAGTTCAAGCTCAGCAACTTAGCGAATCAGTGAGAGCCTGGCTCAAATTAAAAAAGGGGCTGGGGATGTAGTTCTGTGTGAAGGCCCTGAGCTCAATCCCCAGTACCACAAAAAAAGAAAAAAAAAAAAAAAGATAAAAGACTGAAAATGTTTTCAGCAGTGTAGGTGTTTTTGTTTTATGCTGTTTAAAAAAAATTTCCTGGGGCCTAGGGTATAGCTCAGCAGCACGGTGCCTGCCTGGCAAGCACAAGGTCCTGAGTTTGATTTCCAGTTCCAAAATAGATAAATAAATAAAATTTTAAAAAATTTCCCAAAATACACACTGTGGAAATAATGAGAAAAATAGATGGTTTACTATACTCAGAAAAAAGAGTATGTCTGATAAACTAAGTCCTCTATAAATAATAGTTATTCAGTGCATTAGCGTGCCTTAGAAGTGCGTGCAATTTCAAAGACGTTATTTTGAGCCCAAAAGCATCATTTTAGAGTGGTAGGAGTTCAGACTTCTGACAAGTCTGTCGGAAGATATCTTTCTAGGTTGCAGTCGAGAATGGGTGGGCATTAGGCCGCTTGTCCTTAACCATGGGTCTCTCTTCCTGTAGCTCTCCTGCTATGGCAAAGAAAAGATCCTGGCAGCTAGAATAGCCCTCACTTCTGGAGCTGGATAAAAGACATGGAGGAGTCTATATGCAGTCTGTGTTTCATTTCCACTCCTTGTTTTCATTTTTAATCCATTGCCATGGAAGTCTCCTGCTTACAAATGAACATCAATAGGATAATTAATGGTCCACATGAACCATAGTAACTTATACACAAAGAGGGCTCACATTCCAAGAATCAATTTCCAGATCAGTAAGCCAAGATTAGTAAACACCTACCATACATGAAATGGTAGAATTCTGACACAGTGTTTAAGGATGGCTTTAAAGAGTATCCAGTTTCATAGCTGTGAAATATCCCAAAATCACCTCATGAGAAAGGAAAGATCAAAGAAAAGGGCAATCTAAAAAAGATCTTGTTTTTCCTCTGTCTCATGCATGAGAAAGAGCACATAAAACGGAGGCAGTGGTTACCCTGGCACAGGCTTCGGAGAGCTGAAGTAACTATGGTAACTGTTTGGAACCAGTCTTTTAGTTTGGAAGGTTCAAATTCTAGAACTGTTGGTTAGATTTGCGACAAGCCCCACGAGGGAGAGCTGTGAACTTCAAGTGCTGAATGGTTCATTCTTTGGGGAGATAGCAACCTTTTCATAAAAAATCCTGGTTCCTAATTGCTGGGGAGAAGAGTTAGCCCTCCGTAGCTGTCAGAAACCCTTATACCTAGCGGACTTCCCTTTCTTAAAGTTATGGGATTCAAGGAAAAAACGTTTGGGGAATACTGAAAGAGGTGAACAGGAATAGCAAACTTTATACACATATATTTTAAGGGCAACAGAAGAGGGACAATTTCCTTAAAATAAGCAGTCATTAAAATGACAAGGAAGAGCCAGCCTATGATTCAAAATTCCTGGGACTCTCTTCTGTGCCAGCATTGGAAAAACAGAAAAACCACGTATACGTATTATGTATATAAGCGTGAAGATTCCTCACCTTTCCTGCAATTTCTTGAGTTTCTCGGGGTCCGCCTTTTTCTCAGTGGCCCCTTTTTCATTTGTCAAGCCAGAGGCAGACATGCTGTTCATATTATCATTTTGATTTGGGGATTCTGACACAACGAAGAAAGTGAAAGGTCCATTTTCTTGCAGGGACCCAAGCACGCGCCAGTGACCTTGTAAATTCCCTCCGGGCAGAGATGAGCCGGGAGAATCCACCGAGGACCAGCTGCCTTGAGGACTTACTGAGAGATCTGCATGTAGTGGAGCTCCCTGTGGCTGGCTGGGCGGATTAATGTCCTCTGTTGCCCTGACATCAGATTCGTGTGCACCGTTTACTGGAAAATCATCGTGGTTTTCAGTATTGCCAAATGGATTCCCACTTCTAATAGCAGGCAGTGGTTGGCACACACTGAACCTCGGGTCTAAAGTAGGACCCAAAGTCGAGGACGTTGACAAGTGTGTTGGAACATGATCCCTCAGAGCAGTATGCACTGATGGTCCCACAGCACTAGCAGATGGGTTCACTGATGGTCTTGAAGCTGTTGGTCTATCAGAAGTTAAGGAGTTTGGAGAATTTCTGGAACCAGTTAAACAGCCTTGGCAGTCTCTTTCATAGTCATGGGTACCAGGCCCATCATCCGTAGAAATGCAATGATTAGATGCATTTTTAGCATTGAGATCATTGTCTGGGCTGGAATCGGATTTGGTGTTGCATGAATCAGAGGTCTTTTTCTCATTTTTACTGTCTCTACCGTCGTTTCCCTCAACGGGCTCCTCAGCAGGCAGCCTGGGCTCTTGGAACATCCTTTGCCGGACAGAAGACTGCTTTGTCACGGGCTCTGTTGTGTTGCTTATTCTTGATGAGCCATGATTGGGCTGGCTTCTGAAAGAATTACCTCGGCAATGGTCAGCGTTGTCTTCGAAATTTTTATTTTTGCCTTGAGAGGCAGATGGCCCAAGAAACCTACTTTGTTTATAACTGGAAGGAGAGTGGGGAGATTGCACACCGCCCAACAGAATTCCTTCTTCTGTGTCGGTTTCTTTTTCAGCATCGTCGTTTTCTCCTGTAGTGTTCAGTGATAGCGTGGGATGCCGTTCTTCACCCTGGAACCGACATGCTGTCCTTCTCGGCCCTGCCATGGTGCTGGGGGCGAGTGTTGGCCCCGCGGAGCCACTCAGCACCTGAGGACTCTTCATCCCTTGGAAGGTCTGAGTTAGGGCTGAATGTGGCGCTTTCAGGGAAGGAGCGTTTGGGGCTCCTTGTTTGGTCCCTTCGGGGGGGTTCTCAGCTGTCCTCACCAGCTGTGAGGATGAGGTGAAACTTCTTCTCTCTTGAGTTGTCCTGTTCAGCTTCGTTTTGCCTGCCCACATCAAGGTTTCCTGTTGGACTACTGGACCTGCGTGGAAGACAGACAAAGTCATCATTCTGTTATGACACCATGGATGAAAGCCCTCTACATTAAGCAAGAGGAACCGTTAAAAAAAGCCCCAGAGAATAAAATGTACGTGGCCAAAACAGTGGTGGGTGCAGGAGGAGTCCAGCACAGCTGGCTTCTTTTTAGTGCTTCTGGATTCTTCTGTCCACATCTGTGGAGCTCAGGCTGGTTCTGGGGACACAGGGTGACCTTGAGGCTACGGATTCTTCCTGCAGAAGCTTCAGGAAGACTGGTCCAGCTCCAGGCTAGCCAGGGCTGAGGATGGATAAACGCCTCACTAAGCACTGGTTTTCATTCTGTATTTATTGAAAAGGAAAACCAGCACTCCGGGAATGACTTCCAGAAAAAAACCCACTAGTCTTTTTCCAGCCAGATTCATCCCACATCCACCTAGGACCCTCCTGCTTCACACACAGCTTTACAAACACTGAAGAAAAGTACAGCGTCTCTTAGCAAATTGGCAGACTGGGAGGAAGGCGCTGAGAGCTGGGGCACTGGTACACTGGTGGTGGTGGTGGTCATGCTTACTATGTCACGGAAATGAAAGCTACATGGCCCTCAAGAAGTCATTAGCCTCTAGTAAACTCATAGCCTCTGGCTATCTCTGAATCTTCACCTTTCCTACCCTCCCAGTTCCGAAGTATGAGAGGACAGGAGAGAGAGAGAAAGAGCCCATGGAGTAGGAATTTCCACTGCGGGGATCGCTTATTCAAAACTTGCCTTGTACAGCAATACATATCCTCTCCTTGCTGAGCAGGCCAGAACCATGCCAGGTATATCAGACATGCAGCTAAGCCCCACACCGAAAGAAAGAGGCACCACATTAGAAATGAGGGCACCAAGGCCTAGCAGGGGCCACGTAACTTGCAATACAAGATCGTATTTCTAGTAACTGACGGAGTGAACATTTGAATCCAAGCCTGCTTGATGCTAGGGTTGGCGTTCTTAACCACCACCCTGGGTCACATCCCTCAAGACACTGGCTGGACTTCCAATTTCCTCGGGAAAACCAGGACCCGTGGGATTTATGCTAGTGCGTGTGGTTGAGGACGTTTCACCCTGACGATGTGGGCACAAAACTGAAAGTACTTGTCTGCGTCCTGATGGGCTCTTCTCCCCCTGCTGCCTTCTGGGCAGTTTAGCAAGGCTGATGAGGCTCTGCTGTCCCTATCACTTAGTTTTTAGAGCAGTTTGCCTGTCGAGTGGACAGGACTCCAGGGGTCCAGGAAGGTCTGTGATAACAGGTCTGCTGAGGAAATGCAAATCCTCTGAGCGGCCAGCTCAGCCAGGGCCAAGTCAGTACTGCCTCGCTTTAATTGAGGCTGTCCGCAGGGAAGCCCTGGGTCGAGGCTCTAATGTCCTGATAGTCTGTAAGCTTCTCTTCTTGTTAGCTGCGGGGGACACACAGGGACACAGTGTGAAGCTTTGCTCATCGCCTCTTCCAGAAATCAGTTAAACTCTCCTACCAGGCTCCTCATGGGGTTTTGTAAACCCCAGTGAGAGATGTATCCCCAATTTAAGGACGTTTTAAATATCCGGCTGTCCGTGAGCAGGAGTGGTGTTGACTCGCCCACTCTCCCGGGCTGATCCATCTTTGGAGACACTGCTGCTTTAGGTAACCAACTGAATTTGCTTGTTTGTTTGAGAAAAAAGTGATATATATTCAAGGGTCCAAGGGTAGGCTCTGCTTGATTGCTTTTCACTTTGAGTTTGGAGAAAGGCTGCAGAAATCAGCTAACGGTGCTGGAACCTGATGCTTCTGGTGGTTCCCTAAACACACTTACCCTGCTTGAGGATGAAGAGCTCCCCCGTTTCCCTGCTGCCTCTGACCAATTTAGCTCAGGCCTCTGTCCAGGGAAGTGGGAGAAACCCAGTGGGCAAAGGAAGCCGCGAGGTGGCTTCTGAAAAACAGAATCTGGAAACTCAGCGGGAACTATGAGCTCATTTCGTGGACGCTTCCGCCTGAGCTGTCACGGGGTGGCACAGGCTGCAATGCTGTGAAGCTCCCACGGCTCCCTGCAACCCACCAGGGGATGGTCTTCAGCCTTCCTTGATCCTACAACTGCTGTCTTCCTCTTTAGAAATTCGATCAGAGCTTCTCTGGGGTATGTGTGTGTGTATGTGTGCGTGCATGCGTGTGTGTGAGACCAGACCATTCTATATTTATGCTATTTTAACCCCATTTTTTGTGTTTATCAAAGAGGGAGCAGATTTCAATAGCTCTGGGGCTGGGAATAAACACTGCAGTTGCTTTGCCAGGGATGTGCTATTCACAGCCCAGGCCCTGCAGATGCTGGATGCTTCCCTGAGGCCCTGCCTGGGCTCCAGCTGTGGATGGAGGTGCCTGCCATCTCCGGGAGTTCGGGACACACAGAATGAAACTGGAACGAGTGTCTGCCTGCCCGAACACCGTGCCTTTGGTCTGGACTTCCTCAAGCGCTTGACCAATAGCACCCTACATTCCAGCAGCCATGTATTTTTATTTTTTCCCTCTGGATATAAGAGTGAGCTATGGTCATTGGAGAAAATTTGGAAACTGTAGCAGAGGATGAAATAATCTAAGCCTACTCACAACCAAAAGCTCGGATGACTACTGTTCATGCTCTGGGGGGAGCTGCAGACTCAAGGTCTCTGGGTCGTTTCCAACCCGCCTCAGCTCAGCATTTTAACAGTGAATTAAATGCCTTGAGGTGGTTCATCACAGGCCTCCAAAACCCTGTTATGTTTTCCTCCTTTATACCCACCTGCTCCTTGAAATCCTTTGAATTTACAGTGCAGCTCCCTTAGCTATAGGTGCAGTGCTACCTTGCTTCATGAACTTAATTTGTTGTAGGATTTTGGGGAAGATGGCCACATTTGTGTTTGTGGGGGGATAGGGCTGTGGTTGTGTTTGTCACCAGATGTGGAGTTTGTGTGTTTTGTTTTGTTTTGTTTTTTTCCTCCGGTAGTGGGAATAGAACTCACGACCTTGCGCTTGCCAGGCAGGCGCTGTGCCGCTGAGCTAAATCCCCAGCCCAGATGTGGAGTTTGTGAATGGAAACAAAATTTTGTTGAACACTTTTGTTTGAGAACTGAATTGTTTGCACACAGAAGCATTTGTGAACCAAGGAATTATTATGCTTTTTTTTCAAAACCAAAATTGCGACGTTTCTATACATACAGCTGTATGCCCGGCTGTCTTTCCCCAAACATTGCATTGTGTGTATTATCTCATGTGAGTTACTCTTTATGGACATTATAAGGATAATATAAGGTACATTGCATGAATATATCATAATT
Source organism: Chinchilla lanigera (assembly GCF_000276665.1). Lineage (NCBI taxonomy): Eukaryota > Metazoa > Chordata > Mammalia > Rodentia > Chinchillidae > Chinchilla > Chinchilla lanigera. The sequence continues at coordinate 8,991,265 of NW_004955478.1, read as the reverse complement.
TGTTTAACTCTTCCTCTGCTGCTGGTTATATAGATTGTTTTGTGGTTTTATCATTGTGCAGACCACACTGATAAATAGCCTTGCTTGTATATGTATATATATTTTTTTTTCAGTACCGGGAATCAAACTCACGACCTCACGCTTGCCAGGCAGGTGCTGTGCCGCTGAGCTAAATCCCCAGCCCCTTGCTTGTATATTTTTGATGCGATATCTTCTTAGCATAGATTTTTGGAAGTGGAACTGCCAAGTCAAAAGTCATAAACTTTCTAGAGAATTTTGACACGTTACCAAATTCCTTCCCAGATAGTTTGCACCAAATTATGCTCCAGGTCGGATGTGAGCATATCTCTTACAACCATGCGACCAGCAAGCAGTAGCGCCTGACACAGCAGTGCTAGGAAGTGTTAGTTGTTAGTTTTACTATCACTATTAAATGTTATTTGTAAGCATTAGCCAATTTGATAAGCCAAATTGAACTCACGGATGAGTTTATATTTGTCACCTACTGAGGCTGAACTTTAGAACAATGCTTATTAGCCAACAATATTTCTTTTGTGAAATTGTCTGGTATACTCCTTTCCTATTTTTCTATTAGGTATTCATTTTTTTTTTGAGACAGGGTCTCACTCTGCAGTTCAGGCTGGCCTTGAGCTCACTTTGTGGCCCAGGCTGGTCTCAAACTTGCAATGAACCTCCTGCCTCAGCCTCCCGAGTGTTGGGTTTACAGGTGTGCGCCACCACGCCCAGCTAGGCATTCATGTTTTTAAAATTTGATTTGCAAGAGCTTTCGGGAAAATTTGGTCACATTTTGTCCAAATTGCTCATTGATACCATTCAAATATCTGCTTCCTACTCCAATTTGTGTGAGCCATGGTAGAACATGAGAAAAGGAGCAAAAGGGAGATGATAATTGGGGAAGGGTAAGAACCCTTGGGGTAACAGAAAGTAGCGACTCTTTCTCAGTGGCTTACAGAATTATGGAGGTGTCCCTTGGGTGCAGATGGAGGGTGGCGTGTGCCCATGGGCCCAGGAATGACCTATGCATAGAGAACTTCACCTTTCAAGTAATATGGGAGAGTTCACAGAGAGCCCCTGGGGAGGGGGCAGGAGAGAAATAGTAGCCCAGCGCCTCCATTGTGGGATCTACTATGTGCCAGGACTGGTCTATGTATTATTTCCTTTAGTTTTTATAACAGTGTAGTGGGATAGATTTCGTTATCCTTATTTTAGGCAGGAAACTAGCCCAGAGTGACTCTGTGACCATCCAGGACCCCACTGCCAGGAAGAAGCAGAACTGCAACTTTGGAACTGAGGTCCGCCCTTCTTCGTCAGAGGCATTCAGTCCCCGGGACCCCCGGGCATGTCTCTGTGCTTAGGTTCACAGATACTCTGGCTGCTCCTAATTCCGAGACATCTAAGTGCTCCCCTGCTCTTCTGCATGTGTCCACCAGGGTATATCACACCGACATACGTAGGCTGCGTCTTCATTTATTTACTTATTTTTTTCTATGTGCCTATTTATTATACCTTACCCTTAACTTGGAATTCCATCCTTTAATGGAACAAACCCATGGTATTTGCTGTGGGCCAGACCTCAAGACAAAATATTAAACAAATACACCCACATACCTCCCAGGGATGGGCATCAGGGATTGATATAGGTAGCGATCAACTTGAAGAGTCCCTGACCCAACCCTTTACAGGAAAAGCCCCTGTTCTGTAATCGTGCCCGCTTGCTATGTGACTTGCTTCCCCATTTGATCCCAATTTAATCAGTTTTACCTGAACAATTCTTATTGGCTGACCATAGTTTTGTCCATTTTTCCCTCCCTTGGACCCCCCTCACCGCGTGGTTTTGCTCTATAAAAGTCCCTAGAAAAGACAGAGTCTGGGGCAACCTACTCAGGCCCCCCATCTGTCCCTCTCTGGGACAGCAGCTTTCTTTCCCTCAATAAATATATTCTGCTCTTAAAACAAAGAACAACAACAAAAAAAATCAAACCCATGTCACTGATCTACCACATGTATTTAGGGCTTTTGTTTTGTTTTTTTTTTTTAGAAACAGCTTCAGGTTGGCTACTTAATCAGTGTATTACTAGAATAAAATAAATTCAATTCAACATCATTGGCAGTTTAGTAAGAACAGAGCGTAATGTTTGGTGGTTTCTCTAAGGGCAGTGTTGGCTGTGATAGGTCTCTTTGCTGGAGTCCTTAGGTCCTGGTTTCCTTCCCTGCCTGCCACCCACGGAAAGGAGACAGAGTTAGTGAAGTGGATGGCATGGGCCTTTGGATCCTTGCTCAGGGCAGAAACTTAGAAAGAGGAGGCCTCCCCCAGGCCGGTGCTTTGGAATAAAGCATATATTCTTTTGGATGTTATTCCTTGCACATTAAGATCTTGCCGCTATGATTTCCCTGGATCAGAAGGGAAATCTTGGGAGGGCGGAGTGGGCCGGTGACCCATCTTTCACCTGATAGATGTCCGTACCCTTGTGGGGGTCGGGGGTGGGGAGCTGTGGCCCAGTGGGACCTTCCCAGAGCTGTAGGTTGCTTCTCCACTTCCCTCCATCCTGCGTCTAAAGCCACGAACAGTTGCTTGTGGAGCAATGAGAAAGAAAAATGAAAGCGCAGGGCCTTGCTCCCTTTTCCCAGTACCCGCTCTTGGAGAATGAACGCTGAGATGAAGTAGTTTGCTTTGAAAAAACCCTATAAGCACTTCATTTAAAGGCAGTTCTCCATCACGCAGAAGCACAGACATGTGAAAATCAGAAAGAAGTCACCAGGCAGCAGCACCAGTCAGTCCTGTGCCCCAAGGACCAAACCGTGGCAGCCGCAGTTCTTACCTGACCCCCAGAGAGTCGGTGCCTTTGCTGGTGGCTGCCACCTCTGTCTGCTTCTGTCCTCGGATGCTCTTGAGCTGTGCGTTTCTGGGCCGACTGTCAATCTCCCCAGGTTGGGTCTCCCCTTCCATGATAAGATCTTCGGTGCTTCTGCCATGGAAAGGTACAAAATCTTTTCAGTAACTTTTTGCGGGAGAACATCTTCCATATAGAAAATGCCCAGAGAACTTAGCAGTGTGGAAGGAGAGTGATAGTTAAGGGGGTGGACCCAGGAGGTCAGAGACGAGCCAGATTTGAAACTTGACTCACTCCCTAGTGTGGGGAAGCTCTCCCACTTGTTCCGTGGAAATAATAATACTTAATTCACAAGGCTGTTATCGCCATGAATGGGCACCATGACACCCGCAATTCCCAGGCTGCAGAGACCCTTCCTTTGCGAAGAAGTTTCTAGCCTTCAGTTCATGGGTGTTGGATGAGGCTGTTGGTAGCATGGGACACACAGTGGCCTTGCCCCTCCCCAAGTGCTCAGCCAGGTTCAAATCACAACACGTTTTGTGCCTCCACATTGATGTCCTCACGCTTATTAGCAGCAACCATGGTGTTATAGCAAGGTTCTGAGAATTTGGGACCAAATGTCTTTCTTCTTGCTCATGTCCTCCTCGCTGCTCTTCCAGGGTGGAGGACAGTAGTGGAGTGCTACCATGGGCTGAATCCCCAGTGAGCTCTTTTAAAGTTCACGCGTGGGATGAGGTTGCTAGCTGGTACTAAAAATGTCAACTTTCTTCTTCGGGTGTATTAAGCCTCGGTGCACGTGAATGGGGGAGAGATTTCTATGCATCTCTATGAATTCTTGGGTTTGAGGGGCACTTAAGTCATGGATAGCTGCTGTGAATCTCCCAGAAAATCTGCCTGGCTCATGCCCTTGTAGACAGTTAAGAGTTTCACAAACAGATGTAGAGAGCAGCCAACGTAGGGGTAAAGCTGGGATGGATCCTGGGCCGGTCCATGGGAAGACTGCCTTTCTTGGCATGTGGGGACCACTGGATTTATGTTTCAGGGTATATAGGTTGTAACTGCATGAAAGTTTCCATCCAGACTCAAGGACAGATGGGAGTTCTCTCTGGAAGCCTGTGGAGCTTATTTTAATACAATGCTGGGGTCTGCTTGCTCCTGATAGGCCCTGCAGCGGGGCGGAGACAGTGGTTCTGAGCTTCAGGACAGGAAATGATGCTCCACAGGGAGCTGACTGGCGGGAGCGTGCTGCGGGCAGTGTCTGGTGAGCTTACTGGAGCCTAAAGAGAGGATGGGTGTGGCCAGAAAAGAGAAGAGAGAGCGGAAGTTCTCTGGAAAATGAGAATGCATTCTTGGGAAGGTGTAGAGTGGTGACTAGGCACAATTTACTACAAGGGGAGATAGAGGAAGGGTGAGGGATAGAGGCATCGGGTGCTCTAAGTAAGGGATGTGCCATAGAAGAGGTGGGGAAGCGTTTTCTCAGCACCCAAAATTGCATTCCTTGAGGCAGAGCTTCTCCCTCCAGCACCTGGGGCTTCATTTCTCCCTAGCTTTTAGAGATTAACCACGGCTTCTTGGAGGAGGAAGCTTCAGGATTCTCACTGAGGAGTAAACTGGAGAAGGGGCAGGTTTGAGGCTCAGATCAGGTTGTAAGTCAGGAGGTTCTGCTGAAGAGGATTTTACCCTGATTCCCAGCAGAACTTCCACATTCCCCCCACACCCAGCAGCAGAACTTCACACTGCCTGCAGCCCCGCCCACCCACCTTCTTGGGTGTGTCCTCCCTCCCAGAGGCCCTCTGTCTTCCCCAGCCGGCACCAGCCAGCTGGTCCTTCGAGAAACAGTTTCATGTCCACCAAATCTGCTTTGACTCTGCCTTTTCCAGAGCCCTTGTTTTCTGTTTTTAAAGTGCCCTTTAGCGTTAATCGCTTAATGTTTAGTAAACTCTGAGTAGAATGTAAGCTCCTTTAGGACAAAGGTCAGTCACGCTGTTGTGCAGTGTTACTAATTGCAGAGTATGATTTGCAGGGCTCAAGAAGATGCACTCAGCCCCCAGCTATGGGGAACTTCAAAACCAGAAGACGCTTTTTGTTAAGAAAAACACCTAAGATTACTTACGATAAAAGGTCGTTTTTGTTGTTGCTCAAAAAGCTGCTTTCTTCAAAGCATAAAATCTTTTAAATGATTTCTGAAACTATTATTACCGTGTCTCCTCTAATCAAGGACTCAGTGAACTAAAGTAGTAAAGCTGAACACTTAAGAGATTGTTCTACCAGACCTGGCAGTGAAGTAAGGCCGGGATCTCTTGACCTTTGGCAACGTGAACCATCGTGCATGCAGCTGTAAAATTAAACTACAGTGATACCTCAGTTGTTGAACTTAATTCGTTCCGAATTCGTGCCCGCACACCGAAAAGTTCAAGAACGTATTTTTCCCACAAGAAATAATGGAAAACCAAATAATTGGATCAGAGGCCCCAAAATTACATTTGTAAATTTATTTCTCCAGGACCTTAATAAATTTTGCAATGATTTCTTTCTTTAACTTTATTCTGGCTTTCATTTCCTTTTAGCTTTACCACTGGTATTGCTTTCTTTGGGGTCATGGTTATAATATTTTACATAAAGTGCAAAAAAAAAAGCATGACACATGTTTTAGCACACTAACACAAGCGCTGTATGTTGTCCGGGTGAGAGTAGAACTTACACTGAAGCATCACCATTGCCCCTTTGTGTCCTTTGTGACTTACTTTCTGCTGGTACAGGTTTTTTCACTGAATTTTTTGGTTTGACTATTAAACACAGTTACACACACTGAGCATATTTATTTCCCCAACTCTTTTGTCCCAGTAGTGGAAAGTTGGAGCTTGGAGTTCAACAACTGAGGTATCACTGTGAGTTACTGCAACATTTAGCAATAATACATATAAATGGCCTAACTCATGCTCTAATGCTGATCAGCTGCTGAGAATGCTAGCTGCTGCTTCTACCATAAAGAGTAACAATACTAATACTCCTAATAGTGAGAAATCTGAGCTCACTCCCATGAAAGACATGAATTTGACCAGAAATATATTGCTATTCAGGACTCACAGGTTGAGAATAACTTATTCAGCAGCCTTCATTCCTGTGTGTTCTTGTTGATTCACTCCCTAGCCTTCTTTTATGAAATCCAAAAGGCAAATAGCAACTCTTTTTACAATAATTTGTTCAACAAATGCCTGTGTGCCCTTGCTATGCAATAATTTAAGAGTTCACAAAGATGAGTAAGATATTTTGGTCATGACCTTAAAGATTATGATCTAATTTGGCTGCACTGCTGACTTCTTCCTGTGTTATCCCTTAGATTCTATAGAAAGCAAACTCTTGCAAAACGGTCTTTCTTCTCTATCTGCAATCACAGTGACAAATGAGATAATCTTGCATGACTACATACTTTGCATACATATATTTAAGAGTTTCAAACATTCACCACTCATACCAAGTTGCTAATCACATTACCCACATGGCCTGTGAACCAAATTTTAGACCTTTGGGGCCTTTTTAGGGTGGGACTTCACCATGGCATGGTGCATATATTAATCTGCAGGAAACCCAACTCATATCTGCAGGAGGAGATGAAATACAAGTTCCTCTTCAGCTAGGATGACAAGCTTTTGCCTACAGAAAAGGGGAGGACATGTGTTCAATTCATTGCCAAGTAACTCAATACCTTGTTTGTCAATGAGTTTAGGGGGCTGTGCTTTGCTCTGGGTGACATACAGTCCCTACTCCCTTCCACTATCTGAGCAGAATGATACCTCTGGTACCAGAGAAACTGAGCAGTGACATCAGTGAAAGACATCTGCCTCAGTTCTCCTGATAATGCTGGGAGATCATGATTGTTAATGGACTAGTTCTTCATCTGACCAGGAAAGGAACAAAATGTACAAGCCCCATATTTATATAAGACTGACCAATGAGAACCAAGTCTGTTCAACTGTCTCCTTTCTTCTACACACCTAACTGTCCTCACATCCCTTACCATACACTCCTTTCTTCTACACACCTAACTGTCCTCACATCCCTTACCATACACTCCTTTCTTCTACACACCTAACTGTCCTCACATCCCTTCCCATACACAGACAGAGTTCTTGATAGATGAAACTGAAAGAGGAAAATATAATTCCTGAGACTGTGTCCTCCCCACCACCACCTTGATCAGGATTGCTGGTGCCAGGAAGGTGCCAAGATTCCTTCTAGGAGACGACGCTGCTTTGGAAAACTTACTGCTCCCTTTGGATTTCGGGAAGAATTACAGCCAGTGTTGTTTTGGCATAATAGGCAGCTTTCTGTATAGTCACAAATAATAGGTCGCGTCTATTTGCTTAGCTGAGCACACTAAAAATGTGTATCGTCTCACATACCCAGAGGAGATCTTAATTAAAGCCTAATTATGTACCATAAATATGTTTTATTTTGGAACTCAGGAGGTGGGATTTTTGATTTTAGGAAATGCAATGCCTAATAAGTAGGCAGGGAAGGGAATGTAAACATTGACTGAGCCCTTTAATTTGTCCCTCCTCAGTGTGGTTCTGGATGGGTTTTCAGTTCCACTGTGTGCTTTCAGAACAACCTGCCTGGTGCCACCCTCTCAGGGTGGCCTTGGCATGAGCTCATTCACGTAGCCAAGGGTATGATCAGACGCAGAAGAACCTGTTGGGCTTCTGGTGGTGACATTCCAAAGAGTGCCAGACATAGGAATTAAGAAATCAAATGAGCCTCCAGAGATGACGGGCTTTTATTGGGTGTTCACTCCAGTAGCACTAGAAGAAGCTGAGCCCGAGGAAAGTAGCAGTGCTGTCCCATCTTCCTCGTCCCCTGTGCACCACACCGCCTGGTATTGTTCACGGCACTGCCTTCTGGCTCTCCTGTCCACCTGCTTTCTGGAATCCTGGCATCCCCCTGTCCCTGACTCCACTGTGCTTGTGCTTGCCAGAGGTGACCTACCACACGAGGTAGATTTTACTGGGTCTTCTGGGGCCAGGCAGGCACAGCACAGGGGTCTCTGCTGGAGTTGGGCAGGAGATGGGGAAGTAACAGAGAGACGCTGGAGACCCGGGCAAGGGGCCTGGGGAGGCGGAAGCTGGGCTTGTCCTGGTTGGAAAGGTAACTGGAGGGAGGTTCAGGGAGGAGCCCTGGGCTGCTGGGGAGGCGGGCGGCACTAGTGGCAGGAGGAGGCAGCAGTAATTGGCATTAGGCTGCAGAACAGGGGAGAAAGCAAAGACGGAGCAGTAAGGGGAATATTCAACACAGAACAGGGGGTGCTCCCTGGTGTCACCTGCACAAAAGAAAAAGAGCAATCAGGAAGCAGCACTCACGGTGGGAAAGGACATTAAAAACCCTGTGCATGAATCAAAACTCAAAACTTCTTTGGGGCCTGGGAGTGGGGTCTCCGGGTGTCACAGATGCAGTGGGCCTGGCTTCTGCCGGGAAGGCACTCACTTAGATAGATCTGAGTCACTGAGGAGTTAACCTAGGGGAATGGCGTCACCCTTGCGCACTTTTCTGGCCACTGCTCTCCAGCAGCCCTGACAGATGTAGGGCAATTCTTCCCGAGAATGCCCCGAGGCAGCCGCGTGGAAGGCTCTTCCTCTCATCTCCCACCGCCAGTCTAACGAGCTGTTCTGGCAGCAACAGATGGCAGCCCGTGGGGTCTCACTCTGTCAGGCTCTCCCCTGCAATCCTCCAGCTGCCCCCACTAGGAGGCTGTGATCGTGCCCTAATCTGGCCTTTCTGCTGCGGAGGGGAAGCTTGGGAAAAGAAGAAAAGCAGCAGAGAGATCCTGGTGGGATCACGGGAAGAGAGAGGAACCAAGCGGGGAAAGGCAGGTGGACACGCAAGGCGTCCAAGGGAAATTAATGATTTGCTTTCTAATTTCACACTCTAACTGCCAACCTCACTCGAGGTGAAATACAAGTGCCGGATGGAGTGATGACTCAGAGTTCTCCCCGCATGCCTGCCACTCGCCGGCTCGGTCACCTTGAATCACTGCTTACCTTCTCAGAACCTGTTTCCTCATTTCCAAAACGAGACAGGGGTCTCTCTCACCTTGCTCCTCCAGGTGTGATCCTTTGGCCAGCAGCACGAACCTATCCAGGGACTTCTTAGAAACGCAGGCTCAGCCCGCCCAAAACTACCGAGGCTGAATCTGTATTTCATCAAGGTGTTTCCCACGGACACAATGTTTGAGGAGCAAGGCTCTGAGTCAGTGGAGTGAGAGTCACCTGTAGTGCTGGTTCAAAACAGTTTTTGAGGCCCCTTTATCAGAGATTTTGCTGCTGCTATGGTTGGGGTCAGTGTCTCCTAAAGATCCGTGTGTTAAACACTTGGTCTCCACAGCGGTGTGATTGAGATGACGGGGGCCATTGTGAGGCGGAAGGGACTTCAGATCATTGGAGGTGTGTCCTTGAAGGTGACTGTGGGACTCGGATCCCTTCCTCTTTCTTTTTCTTCCAAGCCCCAAGAGACTTGGTTTGTCGCGTCACACCGGCCTGTCATGGTGTGCTGCCTGCCCACCATCCCGAAGCAATGGATCCCCCATCGTGGACTGCAACCTCAAAAGCCATGTGCCAAAAGAAATTATGCCTCTTTGTAAGTGAGTTATCTCAGGGTTTTATCACGTGGCCCGCAGCTAACACGGAAACCCTGGGTCAGGGATGGGAAGCAGGCGCTTGCGTTCCAGGGAGGTACCGTCCTCACGGCTCTCACCATCAAAGCAGTTTGGGAGCTGTGTAGCTAAACCACTTGATTCTAAACTGAGTGGTTAAAATCACTGTAACCATCCAGCTGAAGACCATTACCTACAGCGGAGGACCTTAGTCCTGTGGAGTGACTCAGGAGTGACCTGCTACAGAGGATTCAAGGAGCTGTCATCCACTCTTCCCTTCCTCAGTGTCTCCTGGCGTAGTTCCTACTTCTCAGATCGTTTTTCTCTGTACTTAATCACCTTCCCCCACTCTCCTTTAACCGTTCCTATTGCCCAAAGTTCCTTCACCGTCTCGCTTCTGACTCCGTTCGCTCACACAGGCAAGGCCTTCTTGCAGGTTTCAAGCCCTCTTCCTCTCCGAGGCCTTGCGCTCCCACTAGCGATGGGGCGTGCTCTCATGATCGGCTGACCTGGGGGCCCATGGGCTGCCTGGCATTTCCACCTCGCGGTCCTGGCTGCACCTCAAGGACAGCACCGCAGAACGGGACCCACACTTTTCTTCTTGCTTTCTATGGCAGCTTCCATGGGCTTAGTTCTTCGGGCGAGATCCCTGAGTTCTCTGCGACCCTCTTTCTGCTGATCTCAAGTCACCAAGCTCTGCGAGGCTCGTTTCCTCAAGTACCCCTCAAGCTCACACCCTCTTCCTTATCCTCTCTGCTTTGCTGCAGGCCTTGGCATGCGCAGCACCCCTTGCTGGGCCCATCTTTCTTGCTCGCCTCACCTGGCTCAGTCCCCTGTTCCTCAGGACTTTTATCTTGCTCATGTTCGCCACAAGCACTTGGGACTTACCTCGGTCAGGGTGTGCACCGTGGTACCGGCCCTCTAGGCCAGGAGCCCTTGGGGGACAGGTTGTGAGTGTTTTATTTCTGTTTCCCAGGCCCCCCAGAGAGGCTTCATGAAGCGAAGAAAGGGCTGAGTGAATGAGTGATGGATGAAAAAAAATTTTCTTTCCTGGTATCATACACCTTGGGACAAGGGGTGCAGTTGAATGCATTCGGGAATTTCCCTATAGGTACTAGATAAATGGCTGACTGCGTTGATCGATATAAAGCTTTTAGAACTAAGATATACTGTGTCCAACATTTCAAACTAAAGTTTCTTCGGCCAAGGAGTTTTCTCATAGAGATGCTGGCCCAGGTGCAACGGGTAGTGATGGGAGCAGGCTTCCTAAACAGAGGAAGGACTGGGGGATCGACTTTGCCTAAGGCCCGGTCGATAACCTGGATCATAATCCCCTCATCCACCTGGTGAAGCAGGTCGTGCTGTTAACTCCATTTCACTAGTGAGGAAACTGAGTTAAGAGGAGTCACTAGCGCCCTTTCATAAAGTCGTAGAGTGGTAGAGTCAGGCTTCACAGGGAGGACCTCACATGCTGTGCTGTGTGACACCCCTGAGCCTCTCTGTCTCAGAAGCGTGAGCAAAAGTAGACTGAGAAGTATCATTCTCTCTATTAAAATGCGAGTAGTAATTTCCATTGTTTTTATTTTTTCCAACTTGGGCAGACAGCTTGGAAAGTTGTTGGATGCCACTGGACTTGCCGAGAAACCCATGAATCTTGGCCTCTCAGAGAAAATCTTCCGTAGAATTTATTTACAAGGAAAATTATGAAGATTTAGGACTTGCCCTCAAACTCTCTTCCAGGCTGCTCTTTAAACAAATATTTCTTAGTCCAAAAGGGACCACAGTTATTTTAGATTTTTATCTTTTAAAACCTGAACTCACTGCTTTCGCTTCGTTTTACAAGAACATGTCTTCAAGATAAGCCACAAGAAGACAGAATAGGTCGTGCTCTTCCTGTAAATCTGAATCTGGTAATGACTAACGCTGAACTCAGTGATAAGTGAGGATAATTTCGGAACACTTGGCTTTGTTTTAAAGGGCACGGTTTTGGAAGCAGGCTCTCAGGACCCCATCCAGACCCATTTTCCTGCAACATAATTTGGGGCGGGCTCTGCCCAAGCTCCAGGTAAGAGCAAAGAGCCGGAGAGGGCACAGCGGCTTCCTACGTGCCCGGATGTGGGGTAGGGAGGCGCCAGCACCCACAGCACATTGGCCTTTGGGTCTCAGAGTCCTAGAGAGGAGAGGCGGCTCTTTTCCAGCCGAGGTTGCGGCTGGGAAAGGTGCGAGGGCAGGCAGGAGTCGGAGGCCGCCAGAGCTCCCTGATTGTCCCTGCACCCCTACCCTTGCTGGGCCTGCTGACCACTCTGTATTCTCATGCACAGAGAATGCCGAAGCGTTAGCAACTCTGCGAGGCTTACTTCTCATTCCACACCAGTGTTCACCTTGGCCATGAAGGGGAATTTCTGAATCAGTTGCACATCAGACCCAGCTGGGTCTTGATACTGCCTGCATTTTCCATGTCTTTTTGGAGACAGAGCATATCTTTGGCTTGGGGAATGCTTTCTGATTGTTCACCTTTTTTTTCCCATCTAGTGTTTCACTTTGGAGCATAGTAGAAGTGTCTACCTGCATTTATGTTAGAGATTTTAAAAATACATCTTTGATTTTTGTGAAAGAAAAAGAATTGGCAGTGGGACAACCTTAAGACAAGGAAAATAATGTTTTCTAGTCTATTGCCTTTGCCAAATGCTGCTCTCATGTGCTAGATATCATAATGCTATAATTTAGTGAGCGATTACAGTGTCAGGCACTGACTGTTGCCAGCTGATAGGACCTGTTTCTACCTCCCATTTTACAGACAATAAAACTGAGGCACAGAGAAATTACTTGCCAGAAGGCATATGGCAAATAGGAAATGTTCCATGTTCTAACCCAAGCATTTTGATTCCAAAGCACTTGCCAGTAGACTGCATACCCCGCCACGCACAGAGGGATAGTGAGGGGGCTCATGAATCTACACACCCAAAGCAGTCCCATGGCACATGTGAGCTTAAGCTTGAACGTGTGACCTCCTTTGGCTAGTGTGACCAATGGTGAGACTCTAACACTGTCTCAGGTGTTTGTAGCGGGCGCTGATTTGCCCTGTGTTAATACGTGTTTCGGGAGTTCTAGATGGCAGCTCACATTCAAACAAAAACTTTTTTACGATGTGAGTTATCATCACATGATTCACAGTAAATCAAATTCCCTTCCCCAGACATTTATCTGTCTGTCTATCCATCTGTCTGTTTATCTATCTATCAATTATCTATCTATCTACCGATCTATCTAATTTTTTATTTAGTAGAGGCTTGGCATAGCAGGGCACAGTGGTTCGTGCCTGTAATCCTAACTACTTGGGAGTCAGAAGAGGCAGGAGGCGGTAAGTTGAGGCAGAAGAATAGTAAATAGTAGTCCAGCCTGGGCAGCTTTGCAAGATTGTGTCTCAAAATAAACATTTTAAAAGGGCACTCTGCTAGCGAGGAAGTCAGAGAGTGAGCCTACACGTGTTAAATGAATGGACTGCAACACACCAGCGCTGTGTTTTTAGCACAGCGTCTTGGTCAATCTCGATCGCTGCAACTTCAATGTAGCCTCGGTGGCACTGACGTCGGCCTCCAGGACCGCGGAGGGGAGGACAGCCGGCCCCGGGCAGTTCACAGCTGCACGAGTCTCGGACACGGGCTGGGGCCGTAATCTAGTGATAAAGCTGGAGGTTTGTAAATGCCTTTACTACAAGTAACATCTTTTATTTGATGGAAAAGCTATCTTCCTGCCATGTTGGCTCTCCGGCTTAAACCTCAGTATTTCTGTCAGTAATTCAAATTTGATGTTTTATAGGAGGAAAAGTGAATGCTGTATGGAGTTTGCTCAGTCTAAAAAATACATCTGTATTAATCAGACAAACTAAACTATTGAGTGAGCCTCAACAGTTCATGTCAGTGATTTCTCCCTGCAGATGACAAAACAAACAGCTTCCAGCTTTCAACAAAAGCTAAAAATTATACTGAGTGGAGCTGCATTTTTTTTAAACGTACGCTGAAATCTTTCCAATTAAAAACATCCTTAATTCAATCAATTACAAATTATATTTTGAGGTATTTGCAGAATGACGTCATTTGCTGTATTTCAGCCTTAAAACAGTTGAGTTAGAAGCCTCATTCTTACTGAAAGTCTTGAAAAAGAACAAAATACGAGGATGCTTTCCCCTGAGTAAATAAGGGGGAAGAGTTGGGACTTTGCCTGCAAGATATCGTTTTAGAAATCAGTTTCGGGTTTGGGAGGAGGCGGGGTAGCCCAGGGGAGGAACACTTGCCTCGCACGTGTGAGGCCCTGGCTTCCCTCTCCACCATCAAAGGGGAAAAATGTCATTTTGGCTTTGACTTCATTAAAGCAATAAAATATAGGTGTTTCCTCTGAGTGAAAGCTGCATTTTCTAAAAATGCATTGGGACAACTGGACAGGCAGTTGCATGACAGGAGCTATTTAGCATTAGGAAGTTGCTGTGATTGGGACTTTAATGAATTGCATGCTATTTACAAATTCCTCTGCAGTCAGTTTGGATCCTTTCCCAGAAGGCAGACCTCTCTGCCTAGTTGCCCCGGCTTATGGGCAGCTCCCTCAGGATTCAAGTTTTCCCTCAGATGTTGGTTTTGATGGGGATGAGCCTGAGGAACTCTAAACTTTCTGTTAGTTTTAGCTCCTTTCTAGATACTATAAAGATACTCCTGCCCCAAGCAGAAGTACAGAGTGAATTATTCACCAAATTGCACAAAAGGGGGATTTATCAAGTTCCTTTCTCACGCAGAGGACAAACGCAGGACTAGAGAACTTTATTGCTCTTCCTCTGGCTATAAATTATGCCATTCAGATGCTTCTGAGAGCTCCTCTTGCCTGAGTCATAAAACTTCATACCTGGGGCCAAACGCCTTTATTCCCAAAGAAGGGTGAAGAACATGAAAAGGCAGCAACTCTAGGATGCACCATCCAAAGCAGATGATTGGGCAGAGAATGTGGGTGGTCAGGCAGTTACTTTGCCGAATTCATGCTTCTTGGACTCTGAAGTTAATTTTACCATTTGCATAGGATCATTAGCCACTTGCAAAACACTAGGTTTCACGAATACCACCAGTTTGATTGTTGTGCTCTTTCAGACAGGGAATTCATATGTCGTGAATTTCAGTAAACCAGCCACTCACCTGGACACGGTTTGCTAGGGCCCACTTGCGCTGGTTTCCTGGGAGTCATAGTACTTTTATGTTTCTGCTTGACTGGTGGCTGGTCAATTGCTGGAAGTTTGGAATCACACTTAGCCCCAGATTTCCTGGCTGATGGTCTTGGTTCATACTCTTCCTCACCAGAACTCTGCTGAAAATAAAAGATGTCTTGAGTATCAGGGGCCGGGGAGGGCACCTCTGCTAGGCAGAGAAAAAAGAAGCCAGGCAAAGGCAGCACCCTCCATCAAGAATCCTGAAGCATCTTGCCATGCTCAACACACCCTTTTACCTCTGAGGTTTTAATAGGCTGGGAGTTTCAACTTCAAAAATAAAGACAAAGGTAATGAGTCTATTTTTAGAGCGTTGTGGAAAAAAAATGCATTTCTACAAGTCTGTTTTGCAGCATGTTATGAAAAGAAAGTATTTCTGACCTTAAGTAATTGAGGATCAATGAACAGCACAGGATAAAAGCTATGTATGAGCGGAGGGAAGGGTCGTGCTTCTAAATTTTTGGCTGTTTTTTTTTATCTGAACTACTTTGGGAGAGGGGAAGAGAAAAATGTTCCCTATGTTAATCATATACTTGACAATGAAAAGAAAATTTAGATAATGTGGTAGAGACAGATTAAATCAGACCTCGGTTTCAATATCCTCAATTACTGGTGCAGTGCAAGACAGATGAAGCTCTTAAATTCCCTCCTTGTCAGCCTTCTATAAAGAATCCAGTGTAAATCTATGCACGAACAATCATGATTCCTGCAGCGTCAGAATATCTCAACATAGCCACGGCAGGCGCAATAAAGATTATTCAGGCACTCAACAGCTTTATACTTTGCCACACTTACACCCACCAAAAAAATGATGCAAATAGTATAAATGACTGTCAGAAAACTGATCTGGTGGTTTAAGAGCCACCTTATGGCTCCAAGTCCTTTAGATGTTAGCATGGTTTGCTAGACTATACATTCAGCAACCAGTAAATTCACAAAGTGTGTGTGTGTGTGGTGTGTGTGTGTGTTGGGGGGTTCTTTTACATTGCGTGTTAGTCTAGTACTGGAAATTTCTGAGAAAATGTGGTTTTTTGCAGACACAGAATGCTAAATTGATGTCCCCAGCACCTCCCCAACTGTTGCAGTGTGTATTGATCTTGTTCATTGTTTTCACTGACAGTTGTGGCATTTTCATTTCACAGGTTCCTGACTCAGGAAAATGCTCTGAATAGCTTTGAATTACTGGGTGCAGTGTAAGACAAACTAAACTCTAAAAAAGCCCTCTCCTTGTCAGTCTAATATACAAAAGTCTCTATAAATCTACAGGTGAACAGATTTTTATGCTCCAAGATGATAAATCATGTTTTTAAATTTAGTGTTTGGAGACAGGCCCCAAACAAATCATTAATCCACATATTTCCAGAAAACAGGCTACCTTCAGATACAGAAGGAGGAAAAGGCCAGGATATAATGAGTTGATTGTTCTCTCCTTTCCCTTTTGACCCTGTGACTTAACAGAAATCCTTAAAGATTATTCTGAAATGTCAAAGAGGAAACATTAGGTCATTTCTGAGCATGAGTTCTGCAGTCTCGGAAAGGAGAACGTGGGCAAATTTTAATTATGTTTCAAGATTGTCATGGCAATTGGCTGATGGAGGTCACATCCTGGATTCGGGTTCTATGGGGAGCAGCGGTAAATATGGGCCGGACTTCCTTCCCCAAGCTGTCCCATGCAGACAGTTTACGTTAGCGGGCTGATAACTCTGCTCACCCGAGGGTCCTGCACCTCAGCCTTTTCTTTTCCCCACCAAAAGGCAGCAAAGATGCTCCGGGCTAAGACTCACAACACCTGCGCTGCAGCATCAGGAACAGGTGTCTGCTGACACTGCAGATCCGCCTCCATCACCCCTGGCCAGGGCAGGAATTCTTTGCTGCCCCCAGGCACTGCAGAAGGGGCGGAGCTGGGGAAGAGACTATTGGGTGGGTGTTAAACCCTGTTTATCCTTCCTTTACCCACTCATTATACCTCCAGCCTTCAGTAGTCTGAAGAGGTGGAAGAAAGCCCGGCAATTAAGCGCTGCCTATTATGTATGGAACTGTGCACCTGCTCCCAGCCTCCTCCTTCTCTGGTTCCCGGTTCTATCGCCCGCTCTTCCAGGTAGTGATCATACTTAAGAGTCCAGAAATTGTTACTAGAAGTGGGTGATTTGGTCTGTTGGAGACAGAAGTTACAATAGCAAGACTCGCCATACTTATGCACGTGTTAATATATCTTTTCCCGCTTGCCTCACTGAAAATCCTAAACAAAGTGCTGTAGGCTTTTCTGCCTTTGTTTGTGTCCTTTCATGTTCTCGGCCATTCTCATCAATCCGCTCTCAGGAAAAGCCACTGTACCATCTGGCAAGGCTGATCCTTGGTGGGAGAAGTTGTAGCACCTCTTTCTGGCACTGAAGTATGGTCATTACAACTCTGAAATCCAGCTCTCTGTGAGTGAATTCTGACTTTTGCACATAGGAATTATATGGCACTGGGTTAGTTTGGTTCTTCACATCTCAGATTTTCTCACCTTTGAATAATAGTATCTACCTTTTGATAGTTTAATGAGAAGTAAATAAGCTGTGCCTATAGCACTTATAAGAAATACCTATATATATAAATAATATAAATGTTGGCTTTTATAATTATTCACATTTAGCCACTTTAAAATTTTTTTTTTTTTCCGGTACCGGGAATCGAACTCATGACCTTTTGCTTGCCAGGCAGGCACTGTGCCGCTGAGCTAAATCCCCAGCTCAAGCCACTTTAAAATTAACTAGCTAATCACGGAATATTACTCACTTGTGAAAACAAAGGCAAAGGCCCCAGTGAAAACCTACTGGATTTCACCTCTTCCAAAGAGATACAAATCTGCAGAGGTGGATCAGCCCCTCCCTGGCACCCCTGATTTCTTCTACAGGCCGTACAATTTATGACAGTCATAAATGGTTTAAATTTATCCAGGCTTAAGAAAATAGGGCTTTTTTCAGGCAGTAATGCTCTTATGATAAATATTTAATAATATTTAGAGATTATCAAACAATAATAATTAAAAAATTTTGATTTAAAGTTGACTTAAAACCATGTCTTTTTTTCTTGTAATTTTGAAAATTACAGTTTTCATTTCTTGAAATGTCACATGGAGGTGGAGACAGCAGCACATTGCTATTGCTTGGGGGAAGAAATCAGCTCTGTCTTTTAAAATTAGAGCCTAAAACATTAAAGCGTGTCCATGCGCACAGACACACACACACACACAGACACACACACACACACACACACACAGCGCTCAAGCAAAAAGCCATACCAAAAAAAAACCTCAACCTACATGATATATGAGAGAAGTTTAATATTGGTGTTTGCATGAAAATCCTAATGAAGCCTTGTTAGTTAAAATAAGTCACAAGGGCCAATCAAAATATAGCGTGAATGTTTAAATTTTAAAAATTTATTATAATAAAAGACACGTGGCCATTAATTTCCCTCAGCGTAATCCCTCTTCCTTTGACGCATCTATCCCGTTCTCCGGAGCAGTTCTCGAAGTCCACTTGCAAGAGTGTCTTCCTGAGGTGTGATCAAAAATGTGGTGACTGCCCCTGTTGAGTCTTATCTGAGGGACCGGCGGAGTCATAAAAACGTTATGGTGGACCCTCGTTCACCTTACTGCCTGGCACTATGCACCTTCTGGTTCTCCCCCAAAGTCAAAGTGACCAGCGAAGGTAAACATTTTGAATAGATTCAAGACATTCAGGTGGCTGAAGTCCACGGAAGACTCTCACAGAAGAGCACTTCCAGAACGGCTTCGAAAGTGGCAAGAATGAAGGGATTAGTGTGTTCAAAGCACAGGGGAAGTATCTCGAAGGTGACTAATGGCGGTGTCTTTCATTGGAACATCAAAAAAGTTAGATATTCACCATACTTTTTGATCACACCTGACAAAATGCATCCTTTTCATCTGGAGTAGGAGTGTTGGATTTAATGTTTTCTTACGATCCCGAGTGGCCCTTCTGGCATCACACATAATAGAGATACTGTGCTCCCGGGGCCTGGCGCTCTCACTGAAGGGCTTGAGTAATTAAGGGACTGAACGGAGCGGGGGCAGTGAGTGTAGCTGCGTTCTGACAGGATGAGTTGTATCTCCTGGGAGATGGGAGACACAGGGCAGGGAGAAGGGGTGCCTGTCCTTGGGGTGTGAGAAGGACCATATTTTTAAAAAACTAGGACCTCACAATATCGTGTCCAAAGCGGGTAAGCTGACAGTGAACAGAGATGCTCGGAAGACATGCAGACTCAAGTAGACGAGGAAGAGCTGCAGTTACTTCCCAACACGAGCCTGATGGCTCCTTTCCAAGACCCAGGAGATTGGTTCTTAACTGGCGTGCCACCTCCGTCCCTCCCTCGAGGTGCGCTGCCGTGCTCTGATTGATGTGTGCGCAACCCACTTTTGCCATGTGTCAGGGAAGGGAGGCTGAGCTGAGTGGATCTTATGACATAGTGTAGATCAGGGCACGGCTTTCTGTGAATAAGAAGGAAGAGGAAAAGAGAATGTCAGGCTGCCGCCCGAGAAAGGCTGTGTATTTATTACACTTGAAATACACTGGGCTTTCTGAGACTAGGAAAGGCTGCGGTCAAGGTAGTGAACCTCAACAGTCAAACAAAGACAACATGGCAGGGTTGACTAGGGGACTGCGTGTGCAAACGAGTGTCTTTAGAGGGCTGGCCCGGAAGTCCTCGTTCACATCATGCTATCGTAGGGGACTGAGGGCAGCTTGTATAAGTAGCTTTCTGGGTAGAATAGGTATCTTTGCAGAGCAAAGCGATATATCGTGTATTCTATGCCAGGTGCTGCTGATGCACAAAGCAGACTTGTCCAGGAAAATACCTAAGAGGCAGAAAATCCTTCCCATGTGCTCAGGACATGTTAAGGTTGCTAGAATTGTGAAGTTATAAAGAACTGGGAATAATAGCCTCAGCGGCTCTCAGGGCTGGTGGGGAGAGACTAACATCAGCCCTTCACTTTGCTACCAGAATTTTTTTGGAGTGAGCTGGGCTGCCACGAGCATAAATATCATGGCACTTGTCTCTACCACGGGGTTCTACAGAGAACCCTTTGGCTTGCAGCCTTCTGTCTGATTCTCATGTGAGCAAGTTGGCATGACCCCACCCAAGGCCCTGATCTGAGAGCAGCAGTGGGCTCCGTGATGAAAACCTCCATCCTGTTTGACTGCCATTGGGTTTGCTCTCCATCTTGATACCGGGAATCGAACTCAGGACCTTGTGCTTGCCAGGCAGGCGCTTGTGCCGCTGAGCTACATCCCCGGCAGGGTTTGCTCTCCAGAAGGGAGGCGTGTGGGGCTTTAGAACTTGCTTTGTGATAACCATCACTATACTGAGGAGTTGCCACTGGGGGAACCTTAGCACTTCGAGCTACTGGGATGGGAAGCCGAACACGTTTTCCGACACCTTCCAAGTAGTACTGATACGACAGTTAACCCTTCGCGTGGTGCAGAAGTCACCATCCACATGACGTGGGTGGTGAGCACACGTTTTCTTGGTGTGGGTTTTTCATTTCTAGTGACGCCTGTGTTCTGTGTTCTCTGAGTGAGTGGGATGGGTTCTGTGTGGTGACAGAGGGGAAGGAAGAAAGACGTGATCAGACAATTGTTGGATTTTTAAAATTTGGGCACTAACATGTAGTGTTTAGTAGCACGTCAAGCGTCAAGACTGGCCTGGAGCTGGGTATTTTTCAGATACGGCATCACTCCAATGTATTTCTCACTCATCTTTTATTGGAATTCATGTTCCCTTCTTAGCTGAGAGGAGCCTCTGAGCAACAGAGAGGACTTGGCCAGTGGGAATTGTCCTCCGAAGTGCCTCTCACTCAGTGAAATAGATCCTGAAGCTCGGAAGGCACCTGAGAAGTGTCAGACGCACCCACTTGGTCTTCAACTCCATTAGAGGCTCTGAGCAGAGATACCAGAACAAGAGCTTATAACGTTAATCAAGTGAGAAGTTGGGTCACATCCACTCTAGAAACGGTTGCAAATCCCGGGAAGAGGTGAGAAATCAAGAGAGAGGGGGTGGCGGCGTGTGCTGGGACTTGGAGTGAGTACACTCCGGCCGGGCATGGGTGGAACCAAGCCCCCTGGCTGGACTCCAGGCCGGTCAGGCGAACGGTCCTGAGTGGCGGGTGGGAGGACCCGGGGTCAGAGTGTGAGGAGCTCTGAGAGTCCGGCCAAGGTCTGAGAGTCAGCGTGGTAGGAAATGGGGTCCGTCTGAAGGGCTCTGGGTAGGAAAATGGTTAAAGTGGAACCTAAGGTTGACCTCGGATGTTTCACTTGGAGGAAACAAAGCATCCTGGAGAGGTGCTAGTGACATGATCTCTCTGTCGTTTCCATGGTTTTTATAAAGTGTAATTTTTTTTTTTACTACAAAAGAAATACAGTGAAAAAATTAAGACAAACATAAAGAGAGAAAACTTAAAACATTCAAAAACACATTGATCTTGAAATAAAAAGGATTAATAGTTTGCTCTGTTTTCTTTCAGACCCTTTTTAAGGACCTGGTTGGTGACTCCCAGCTTTCCACTGAAATCCCTATCAGCACCGGAGGAGCTGACGCCAGGCTGTAGCTGCCCACCTCACGCTGAATTTTTCAGAATCCCCTGCAGCTGTGGCGTGGCCTCAGGAGGACGTCTCACCAGGGGAGTGTGAGCAGAAGGCATGTGAACAGCCTGCTTTAGAGAGAATGTCTGGCCTCAGACCTCGGCCTGGCCTCTTTCTGTGGGCTGGGTGCTTTGGCAGTCACACGCTGAAGACAGCGGAGGACTCTCGGAGAGCCTGTGTAGAGAAGAGCTGCCTGCGGCTCTATTACGTGCAATCAGGACTGTCACATGTGAAACATAAATTTCTACCTTGGCAGAGCCATTGTATTTTTGGTTCTTTATTACAGCAGCTAACATTACCCTAATGTACACACTTTTTTTCTTTTTGTGCTGGAAATCAAACCCAGGGCCTTGTGCACGGTAGGCAAACGGTTTACCACTGTGCTGTATTTTTATGCACGTGGATGCATGTTACTTTTTTGTTCAAAGTAAAATTATACCATACGTATTGTTTCAGGTAGCAGTGTATTGCAGCAATAAGGAACTTTCTAAAAATTTTGACCTTATTTTGAAAACTTTCAAGTCTATAGAGAAGTTGAAAGAATAGATTAAATAACACCCATTTTCTTAACCTTGTCAGTTTGCTTCATCTCTCTACATTCTTTTTCCGAATAATTTCACAGGGACTTGGTTGGGGGTTTAGCTCAGTGGCACAGCGCCTGCCTGGCAAGTGTGAGGTCGTGAGTTCAATTCCCGATACCAAAAAAAAACAAAAAACAAAAAAAACAAAGCGAGTTCACAGTGACCTATATCAAGATACTTTAGCTCCAAATACTTCAGGATGCATCTCCTGTCAAAATAGAATTCTCCTACAAAGCTGTAATACTATTTAATAATTCCATAATATTATTTAATATTCAGAGTATATTCAAACCCAGTTGTTCTCAAGATGTCTTTTGAGCTATTTATTTGGGTTAGTCAGTCAACCTGAATGGCATGCAATTATTATGGACTTTTAGTCTTTTAATCTAGAATAGTTCTCTGACCCCCACTTTTTGCTTTTTTTGTGATTTTTATCATTTTTAAGATATAGTCAGCTGCCTCATAGAATATCTCATGTTATGGATTTTTTCTTATCTTATTAAGACAGGGTTTCACCATGCATTCAGGCTGGCCTTGAACTCACTTTGTAGCCAAGGCTGGCCTTGAGCTTGCAGAGATCCTCCTGCCTCAGCCTCCCAAGTGCTGGGATTACAGGCATGTGCCACCATGCCTGGCTTATGTTCTCTGAATTTGATTGTTTCCTGAAGCAAAATTCAAGTAAACCATTTTGGGTATGAGTGTTGGATAGGTCTTTCTTTATAACATCACATCAGCAGCCATAACATTAGGTTGTCCTAATACTGCTAATGCTACATTTGATCTCCAGGATAAGGTGAATTGTTGGATTCATCAGTGTTAAGACTTAGTTTACCCCCTTTGTAGTTACTAGATTTTCTGTGGGAAATTCCTTCAACTTTTGCTTAGTAGCCTGTTCCTAAGCAATATTTTACCCAATGATTTTATCATCTTTTAATGTGCTTCGCCTAAATTGATAATTGCATTGGAGTTGCCAACTGATGACTTTCTAATTCTGCGTTTCTTCTGCAATTATTAGCTAGCGTTCTTCTCTAAAGAAGTGCTTTCCTGATTACACCTGTAATTCTAGCACTTGGACAGCTGAGGAGGGAGATTGTGAATTTGAGGCCAGCTTGAGCTATGTCATGAGATCCTGACTCAGACAAACAAGCAGACAAATGCTTTCTTTCCCTCGCCGTGGTCTCAAGGATATGGTGTGTGTTATGGCTTGTGTCTGGATGCTCCCCCAAAGCCTCAGGTGGTCATAGGTGGGGCTTTTTCAGAGGTGGCTGAATCTAGAGTGTGTGACTGATTCATGGTGCAATGCTAGGGTTAAGAGGAGTATTACTAAAGCAGTCCACTGATTGGTTTGGCACCCCCCTAATCCCGGTAGCCTGATACAATATAAGGGGCACGAAGAGAGTAGTCTTGTCCCTTGCTTGCTTTGCTGCCTTCTGTCTGCCATGAACTGTTTCTCCTGTGTGATGCCTGTCTGCCATGCCACCCTGCCTTGGAGCCAGCTGATTATGGACTGAAACCTCTACAGACTGTGAGATAAATAAACCTTTCCCTCCTTAATGTTGGGTGTCGGATATTTGGTCCCAGCAATGAGAAGATTAACTAAGACGTGTGTGTGTGTGTGTGTGGTACCAGGAATTGAACTCAGGACCTCACACATGCTAAGCAAGCACTCAATCACTGAGGTAGATGCCTGGCTGTTTTTATTTATTTATTTTTTTTGAGATAGGGTCTTGCTAAATTGCCTGGGGCATCCTCAAGCTTGCAATCTTCCTGTCTCAGCTTCCCACATAGGTAGGATTACAGTTGTGTGCTACCACATCCAGCGTCAAGGATATGTCTTAATCAATTATTAAATTTATTAGATGTTCAAATAGTACAAAAAATGGTGAGTTACAGTCTACTGAAGCTGGCTTTGACCCAATCTCTGAGGACGTCTTTGCTTTCTGGTATAATAAAATACCCTAGTTCACATTTTACGTGATCTGCCAGACCTGATGTCAGCTACTTCTCAAGAAGTCCTGGTTCCTTTTAGTTCAGAATACTATTTAGAAAGTTCTCGGCATGTCCATTGCTAGTGGAGTGACATTTTTTCTAAGTCCTTTCACTGGAATTAATTAGAAATGTCTAAAAAATCACGAATTCACAGAAATATTTCTAATTAAAATTTAGCATTACAAGGTTTTCCATTACTTTCTTTATATTTGTAATTCTTTTCTCTCATATTTAAAATATTTATTCCAAAATTATACTAATGTATTTATTCATTTGTTTTACTCTGCAATAAATATGAAATAATTTTAAAATTCTAATACAAATACAAATGTAAGAATAAATATGCTAAATAAGGTTTATTCTTTTAAATTCACTTTGTGTTTAGAATATATTCCTCCTTGTATAAATATCATATATTTTTAAAAAATTAGTAATGGTTGTTATATTACATATTGTTATTTTCAATGAAGTTGCTCAGATTACCAGATGTAAGAATGCAAGATTGATCAAACAATTAAAGAGAATAAAAAACAATAAAAACCCTATTAGAAACAATACAGAGTTTCACTAAACAAGATGGTAGGAATTCAGCAATGGTTATTATATTGTATACTGTTGTCTTCAAATTAGTTGTTAAGATTACCAGATGTAAGTATGCAAAATTGCCCCAAAATAATTTAAGCATTAACTGTTCCTTTCACTAAACCAATAGACATCACCAGTACAATTATCCCAGCTATCTTTATATATACATATATTTTTTCCTTCCTTTTCTCGTTTTTTCTCCTTTCCCTCATCCCAGTTGTTCCTTCCCTTTGAACAATTTCTTTGCCTTTCACAATGTCTAATGTACCTTTTGGGTTTTATTTACTCTTTCAGGTTCTTACACTAGAGAGACAATATGATGTTTACACATGTGGATTTATTTCACTTATGAGTATGGTCTCTTGCATCCATTTACGTATAAAAGCCCCCAGTGTATCTTTCTTTATAGCTGAGTAGTACTCCATTGTATAAAAATACCACATCTTTTTTTATCCATTCCTCAGTTGATTTGGGTTATTTCCAAGGCATTTGGGTTATTTCCAAGACTTAGCTATGACAAATTGTGCTGCTATAAACATGGGTGCACATATATTGTTGTGGTATGATGTTTTCAGTTTTTCTGGAAAAATACCCAGGTGAAGAGCTGGGTTATGTGGGACCTCTAATCTTAGTTTTGTGAGGCATCTCCACACTGATTTCCACAGCAATTTCACCAGTCTACATTCCTCCCAGCAGTAGAGAAGGGCTTCTTTTTCTCCACAACACTGCCAGCATTTGTTATTGATTTCTTCATGATAGCCATTCTTTCTGAGGTAGATGGAATCTCAGTGTTAATTTGCATTTCTCAAATGACCAATGATGTTGAACATTTTTTCATATATTTATTTGTCACTTATATTTCTTCACCTGAGAAGTGTGTATTCATCTCAGATGCTCATTTTTGGATTAGGTCTTTGAATTTGGGGGGCCTGATACTTTTTAATTCTTTATATGTTCTAGATATAAGTCCTTTGTCTGCAGGACAGTTGGCTAAAATTTTTTCCCAATTTGTAGGTTTTCTTTTTACTCTGTTGGTGATTTCTTTTGATGTGCAAAAACTTTTCAATCAGA
>NW_004955478.1:8920936-8963855 GCF_000276665.1 Chinchilla lanigera | reverse complement strand
TCATTAATTCTTTGTATTGTTTTCTTAGTCTCCATTGCATTAAATTTTGCTCTGATTCTTATAATTTGCTCCCTTCTTTGGGCTTTGGGCTTGACTTGCTCTTCTTTTTCTAGAAGCTTGAGGTGCAGCATGAGGTTATTTATTTGTGCTCATTCTTTTTTCCTGATATGGGAATTCACCACTATAAATTTTCCTCTGAGATATTTATGATTGTTATCTCTTCCTAATAAGTATGTAGTGACCTTTATCTCTTTTGATCATTCTTCATTTGAAGTTTACATTGTCTGCAAACAGAATAGCTGCACCCACTTTTTTCTGGGTTCCTGTCACATAGAGTATTGTTTTTCATCCTTTGATTCCCAGTCTATGAATTTCCTTTTGAGTTAAATGTGTTTCTTGTATACAGCATATTGTTGGATTTTGTTTCTTGATCCACTCTACCAGTCTGCTTCTTTTGATTCGTGAATTGAGGCCATTTACATTAATGGTTACAACTGATATGTATTGGCTTCTCTTTTTCATATTATTTTCATGCTGTTGGTTCCCTACTTTTCCCCTCTGTTTAATTGCTTGCTCTGCTTGGTGATTCCTTCATATTATTGTTCTTGGAATTGTGATTACTTTTATCTCTTTCTAGAATATCTTTCAGTACTCTTTGTAGGGTTGGTTTGGTGCTCATGAATTTCTTCAGTTGTTCTTTCTCATGAAAGTATTTTAATTCTCCATTAATTTTGAAGGATAGTTTTGCAGGGTACATCAGTCTGAGTTGGAAATGGTTTTCTTTCAGGATTTGAAAAACTTTACTCCTATCTCTTTTTGGTTTGTATTAAAAAGTCTACTGTGATTCTGATGGGCTTTCCTTTATATGTGATCTTTTTCTCTTCTCTAATAGCTTTTAATATTTAGTTCTTTTCCTGAATTTCTGTGATCTTGATTATTATTTGTCTCTTTGTAGGTGTCTTTTGGTTACGGCTAATTGGAGTTGTATATGCCTCACTTAACTGTATGTCAGATTCTTTTCCATACTTGGGAAATTCTCTGCTATTACTTGTGCAAATAGTCTTTTTATGTCTTTTGTGTTGACTCCTGCTGTTTCCTTGATGCCTATCAGTCTTATATTGTTCTTATTTGTGTCATCTTGCAGCTGTTGAATTGTTATTTCCTGGTTCCTTGTTATTTTTAGGAGATCTTCCCTTTCACAGTCATTAGCTGCAGTGCTGTCTTCAAGGTCTGAAAGTCTATCTGCAGTGTCATTCAAGCAGTTTTGTCCACTTTTGATGGAATTTTTAATTTCTTGGATATTTCTTTGAATCTGTTTCATGCATTCTACTGAATTCCTATATTGTTCATTCAAGGTTTCCATCATTTTTCTATTCTTCTCTCTTTTTAAAAAATCTCTTTCTTCTTTAGATGTGCTGAGCAATTCTTTATTGTCATTTTGTGTTTTACCTGAGAGATTATTTCTGATCTGCTTTCCTCTATATCCTGATGGAGTTTGGTTTTTTTTTTTTTTAACTTCCATTGCTATCATTTCAGAAAATTCAGGTGTGTGACTTCCAGATTCTTCTATGTTGATGTCTCTTGGACTTGTTCTGAGTAGGGTGGAGATCTGAGATTGCCTTTTGCTCCTTCACTTTGTCCTTTTCTAAGATCCTGAGGTTCTCTGGGGCTCAGCATCACTCCCATGATTGTGGAGGTGTGGGGTGCAGAACCACTCCCCTCCCAAGCAGCTTACTGAAGCCCCCAAGACTCCCAGGGTCTCAGTGTTCCTCCTGTGATGATAGGGGCAGGGCAGAGTGCAGATTTACTCCCCTCTTGGGCAGCTCACTGAAGCTCCCAAGCTTCCCTGGGGCTCAGAGTCACTCCCGTGATGGTGTGGGGGGCATGGCATGGCTCACTCCATAATTCCTTTTTTTAAAATCATGTTTTCTCCTCCAACTTTTTGCTATGATAAATAATGCTATGATAATGTTATTGTGTAATTCAGTATATCTTTAAGTTTTCCAAGGTGAGATTTTATATCACTAGATTAAAACCATCATGAAATTTTTTTCTCAAATTTGCTCTTGTCCCTAAATTATTTTCCAGAGATATTGTACCAATTCACAGTTCCACATGTATATGAGAAGGCCAGTTTCCACATAACTGTTCTATTATCTTCTTAGAAAGTTCTTTGCTGTTTTGACAGATTATAATTTTTAATTCATATGTAATATTTGCACATGTAATTTTAATTTATACAGGTTCATTTACTTATCTAGTTTATTTAAAATTTATACCCTACCTATTCCTAAAAAAGGGCCTAGATGCCTTAGAAAGTTTAACTTAAGATGGCTTTTAAAATGGAGCAATAACAAATTGACGGTAAAAACTCTCAAGACAGTGGTTCCCTAAGAGTGGAACAGGGCAGGTACTGGCTGCGAGGGGCATGAGGGAACTTGACAGGCTAGAAGAAACACTGTATATATGTACATACATTCATACATACAGTAAACCTTTAGATTGCAAGTAACTTGTTCTGTGAGGGTTCTGGAAAATGAGCAAACATTTCTAATACATTTTAACTTGATAAACAAGTGGTGTTTTGCAATACAAGTAGTACATGACACCAAATGTCCAGCTGTCACACAATCACAACTGAGCCAAGGTTCTCTCTCTCTTCCTCTCACTGTCTCTGTCTTGCTGTGGGATTGTGAGTGATCGTCTCCCAACAGCAAGAAGTTATGGAGGAAATTTCCTCTGCAGAGGAGGAGGAAGAGAGAAGGCAGAGGAACCCCTTGCTTCATATGAGATTAGGGAGATGTGTAAGATGTGGGAAATAGCACAGATTTTTGTAGAAAACTATCACCCAAATAAGGCTTTAGCAGAGTGAATGACGAATCTGTTTTAACAACAATGCAATGTCTCATTTCCGTGAAATCCTCAGAAGGAGGCAAAAGTAAGTATCATTGGATAGGTTCCTTGTTAAATTTGCATGAAAAGAAAAGATTCTGGGGCTGGGGATTTAGCTCAGTGGCAAAAGCGCCTGCCTGGCAAGTGCAAGGTCATGAGTTCGGTTCCCAGTACCGGAGAAAAACCAAAAAAAAAAAAAAAAAGAAAAGATTCCATTTAGCCAACAGATAGCAGTGATTCCATTAGTGGTAGTGAAAGTCATCCCACACAACAACCCTCCTCTCTCTTATCTCCTTCATACCAGCCACGATGGTTTTCAAAGGCAAGTGCAGGCCCATTTGTTTACTTTTCTTTATATTTTGTAATTTCTTGGATTATATTACAATATTGTAGTAATTTTTATACGAATGTTTTAGGGTTGTGGAATGACAACCTGAGTTTTCATTGTTTCTCATGGGGAAATTTATTTTGATATTACAAGTACTTTGGGTTATAAGCATGTTATACAACCCTAAAACATTCATATAAAAATTACTAACACCCAAAATTAAGGAAGGAAAGGTTTATTTAGCTTACAGTTTATGGAGGTTTCAGTCCATAATCAGCTGGCTCCAAGGCAGGGTGGCACAGTACAGGGGCAACAGTTCAAGCTGGCAGAAGACAGCAAAAGCAGCAATAGCAAAAAGGGGGAGGAGCAAGCCTCTTTTCCTCCCTTGTAAGCGGGCTCCACACCCCCCACCCCAGGGTGGGTGCAGCACTCACACAATCTTCATCTTGCACAGGATGAGGATGGTTACACAGTAAGGACCCTGGCTCCCTGCTGAGTTGCTTAATTAAGCTTCTAAACTTCTCAAGTGGATACACTGTAACCATAACAGATGGGTAGATGGCCCGTAATAAAGAAAATATAGCAAAATATCAACAATTGTGGAAATTAGTTGGGAAGTATGTAGAGAGTATCACACAATTCTTTCAATTTTTCTGTACACTTGGAAACAATGTGTAGAAAAATGTTGTGGAGAAATGGAGGAGAAATACAAATATATAAATGTTAGGGCTGTACGGTAAGCTAGTTACTTTTTGGGAACCTGCTTAGTTTTTCCTTGTAGGGTCCATAAGAAAATTGTATTTTATTAGCTCAAAACTAATTTCCTTTATGGCAACATGTGGTAACAAGAGATCTATGATCAAAACAAGACAGTGATATAAGGTAAACTCTGATGCTCACCTAGCACGTCCAAAACCCTGGGTGTGTCCCCCAGCACCGCACACACAGGTGCATGCACCACTCCGTACACAAGATCAGTGTTGACAGATGGGTCTTACTTCACACTTGATACTTTCCCGAGTTTCACTGACAAGCACCAGCCAGGGAAAGGGCCATGTAACTACTTATTTTCCTTATGAGGGAATGATGAGGAAATCTAAGACTTTGCCCTTACAAAGCTTATATCTATGGGTGAAGGCAGATTATTAATCAAATAATTATTAACTAAGTGTAAAATCGGAAGAGTCATAAACTTAAAAAAAAGTACTCTAAAAACACTGGAGTATAGGCCTGGGGATTTAGCTCAGTGGCACAGCAACTGCCTGGCAAGCGCAAGGTCATGAGTTCGGTTCCCGGTACTAGAAAAAAGAACACTGGAGTAGCCAGGCGTGGTGGCGCATGCCTGCAATCCCAGGCAGGAGGATTGTTGCAAGTTCAAGACTTGCCTGGGCTACTAAGGCAGGCTGAACTGCACAGGGAGACCCTGTCTCTAAAAGAGAAAAAACAAACAAAATAAGACAAAAGAACCCTGGAAAAGGGGTCATGTTCTAGTAGAGGAAAGAACAATCCTGGAAAACCTCCTGAGAGGTTTTTTTTTCCCCAGTCTTTTTGCTCTTCAAGCTCATGTTTTTCTCATTCAATATTTCAATAAAACCTCCCTTAGCTGAGGTTGGGGGCAGGTGACTGTTGCAAGAAGAGGGGACAGCGTGTAAAAGGAAATAGTGGTGTGAGAACAAAGCCAGTATTAACCAGCCGCAGAGAGCAGTTCGGAGGACTGGGTTTCACAAGGCCTTGTTGGATGGCTTCGTTCTAAAAACCATAGAGGGAAAAGAAGAGGCTTCACTAGGCAAATCCAGCGGGTGGAATTCCTCTTGTCAACATCACATAAACCATCTACAGCCTGGGCTACACGGTGAGTTCAAGGCCAGCCTAAACCACACGGCAGGACCCTGTTCTCATTTAAAAAACAAATATCACAGTGTGTAGAATGGAACATGGGGTTTGGGGACGGGAAGAAAAACGTGAAGAGGGATTAGGAATCCACTACAGTAACTTCACTAGGTGGTGACAGAGAAGAGAGTTGATTAAAGAGGTATTAGGGAAATCAAATTGGTTGGATTTGGTGCTGAATTAAATATTGGGAGGATGGGGAGAAAATATCATATTTTGACAATGCTGCACAGAAATAAAAATGAAACATTAAGTTGGAAACTTTAGCGCTGGCCCTGTTGAGTTTGAGGTGTCTTTATTAATAGAGCTCAAGATCAAAAACGAGGTGTGGGTTGAAAACACAGACTTAAAAGTCACTGGCAGTTAACGACTTGACGTCAGCAGTTAAAATGTTCATCAAACAACTTAAGGAGGTTCCATAGGGCAGAACTTCTTGGAGGTGAAGCATGAGCTTGGATAGCAAAAAGACGTATCTTGTAAAGTTCCACCAACCCCTGTGTGAAATGAAAGCATATCCTTCATCTATGAAGTCAGGCAACAAACCACAGTAGTAGGACCGGTAATTTTGTCACCAATGGAAATCACGTATATTTTCACATCTCATTACATTTGTTGTGGATCACTCAAAACACCCTTTACGCCCGTCACTTGTTATTTAATGTGTTAATAAGGAAGGATGTATATTACTGAATCACACATTTCTAAAAATATTTTGAGGACTATTTCAATAAAACTGGTTTCCTTTGAAAGCCTGTGTATCTTATTTTACGCCTTTGAAAATATTATTCTGAGAAGGGACTCCAGAGAGTTCACCATGCAGTGAAGCAGGTTTAAGGCCCAGGGTATAGAGAGACGAGAACCAAGCCCCGGGGAACTGCAGGACTCACCGCTGGGGTGGGAGAAGGTGAGTGAAGAAAGAGAAGCCACTTCCAGCTCCAGGGACCGGGGAGGGAGAACCACTTCTCTGACTCTCAGGGAAGCAGTGTGTTGAGCGGGAGGCAGGGGCCGGGAGCATCAGACGCTGCCATGAGGCCTGGCATGGTGAGGACAGAGAGAGAGCTTCTGTGTTCGGAGATGGGGAAGTCACTTGACTAAGAGTCGTTTCTGAGGAGTGACACGAGTGGAAGCCAGATTGGAGTGGGCTGAGCAGCCAGTAGGAGGTGGGGAAATGGAGTCAGGCTGTGTAAGTAATTCTTTCGGGAACTTGGGCTCCAAAGGAGGATAAGTGTAGGGGAACGTGGGATAAAGAAGAGCTGTTCTGTTCTCTCATTTTGGTGTGACAGGCCTTAGAGAGGATCGTGATGGAGGGCCGGTGGGAAAGCTCCGGGGCAGAGTTGCCAGTTTCAGCACGGAAGGGATGGAGGAAGCGCCCACCCTGAGAAGGGTGAGGGGTGGATCCCGAGCAGAGAGACTGGGCAGCTGAGGAATGCCGGGGGTTGGTGGCTGTGATCTTTCACCATTGTCAAAGTGGGGCAATTTTTCTTTATGTAGTAGCCGGTGGCCCACACACCACAGATGGGCGGGGTTTCCTAACAGATGTGAAAAAAAAAAAGACAAGGGAATTCCTAAGAGGGCCAAGCACAGACCCCAGGCTGCTTAGGAAGGAACGTCAGTGCACACAGGGTGATCACAGGGCAACGGCAGAGGGAGCAACGGACCGGAGGTGTCCAAGGTGTGAGAAAAGCGCCAGGCGGGACTGAGCGACAGACCGGGGAGGCCTGGGGAGCGGTTAAGAGCGGTGATGTGCAGATGGACTCTTTGGGGTCGCAGTGAGGTTCAGGACGGCCGCCGGCGCAGGAGCGCAGAACGGAACGGAGGACGGCGCTTGCGACGTATCAGGACTAAGAGGCCAGGGCGTGGCTGGTCATCTAGGGAGACGCTGAAGTCACCAGACCGTGGAGGAGATCAGGGAAAGTCAGGTCCTGAACTGCCTGTCGGAGCCCTCACTGCGAAGGGAGCACGGTCCGGAGGCTCATAGTCGGGGAGCAGGGAGAAGGTGCTGGAATAAAACGGCACACCAGCCAAGAGAGCAGGGGAGCAGGGCTTTGGGGTCAGCCCTGGGGCGCAAGGACATCCTCCTGCTTCCCGCTTCTGAGGAAGGTGGGTTGGAGGGCGACGGACAGTACCCGCTAGCGGAGGGTGCCCTTGTGGTGATCTCCTGCCTCAGTCTCCCCAGTGCTGGGATTACAGGTGTGAGCCCCCACGCCCAGCTGGAGGCGGATGGGGCTCGAAGCTCTGAAAAGAGGCTTCATGAGCATTTCCTGTAAAGCGGGAGCTTGACTCACCATGTCCCCAGACAGCCTTAGTTCAGCCTCTTCCTTCCACTTGTAACCTCCCGCCCGCCTCCAGTTCCAGCTCCCCAAATCTTTCCAGTGACTTAGGATCCAGTTTAAAATCTGTGTACACTATACAGCTTGCCCAGGTTTCCCTTTGCTCTTTTATCAGACTCATTAAAGACTGCAGGCGTTCGTAGGACATCTTAGTTTACCAGTATTACTATATAGAACCTGAGGGTGCGAAATGGTTTATT
Organism: Chinchilla lanigera; assembly: GCF_000276665.1. NCBI lineage: Eukaryota > Metazoa > Chordata > Mammalia > Rodentia > Chinchillidae > Chinchilla > Chinchilla lanigera. The sequence goes on along the minus strand of NW_004955478.1, from coordinate 8,956,215 downwards.
CATTACTACAGCCCCAAAGAACTGAATATGGTATCTTGTGATTTATAATTTCTATACTTTGTTTTGCTATTTTCAAATTTGAATTTTATTTTTAATTGACAAATAATTGTGTTATAATCTTAATGAATAAAACATAAAAAATAAAATTAAAGACTGTTTTAGGATGAAATGCTGCATGCTATAACATAGTTAATGTAGGTACGCACCTGAATGCTATCATCTTGCCATTGAAAAAATTTTTAAGTTTCCACATCTGAGTTTTAATTGGTTTTTAACAAGTTTTTTGGTTTTAGAAATTGAAATCCTTTTTAAAAGTAGGTAATTTTAATAAAATGTAGTAACCTGAAATACATAGCATTACATACAAAGAAAAAAGACATCAGAATTTCCCCTCATGCAGTTTCTGAGCTGCTAAGTCCAATTAACAGGGGGAAATCTTTGGATTAGAGGCCACCAATCCTTGACACCAAGAATTCCACTGAGCTGGGATCACAGCTGGGGTTTGTATCAATGTGGCACACGGCAGAATCGCCCCGGTGAAAGAACTGGGCCGTCCTTCCTATGTGTTAACAGAGGCAGAACAACTTTCAGAAGATGGCTGCAATTTAAACTGACGGTTGCCCCATTTTAACGTCATGCCCTATTTTAGAATCACCTGGTGGAACGCAGACAAAGTGCAGGAATGCAGGGAACACGAAGCCAGCACTGCGGGCTTTGCTGGAGACGCAGGGATTGTTTGCTCCGTTCATGCTGCGCAGGACCTCCAGCGTCCAGGTTTGCCAGCAGAGGGGTCTGTACACCAGTTTCCAACGAACGACTCCATAATCGAATCACAAAAGAAATACCCAGTTCAGTCTGTGGGGTATCTGGCAGAACATTCAGTCACGACCAGCCCACCTCAGCCGTAAAGTGCACGTGAATCCTGAGTCACCTTGGGTGCTTTCTGTCTCCTGGCAGCTGCAGTCTTCCTCTGTGTGCTGCCTCCAGGTGAGGAAAGGAAATTGCCCAGGGCTTTAAGGAAGCCCTGGGTCCCTTTGCAGAGTGACATGTCAAGATAAGAATGCTCTATTAAACTAGTTGCTCTGATCACCACTGTTTCAGGTGTTGGCGGATCATAACTGACTCATCTTCAAGCTCAAACTCGCCATTATGCCAGGTGTGGTGGTGCACGCCTGTAATCTCAGAACTTGGGCAGCTGTGGCAGGAGGATCGCTGTGGGTTTGGGGTCAGCTTGGGCTACATAGTGAGTTCAAGACCAGCCTGAACTACCTAGAAAGACCATCAAACAAACAAAGAAACTGGCCATTGCGGGTTAGCAGCCTCACCAAGCCATTGTCTCTTTAGTAATTTCAAGCCAGGTCACAGAGCTTTCTCCACTGCACTCAGTAACATTATTCTCTGTCTTCCTGTGCTCAGGGGGAGGATCCCAGTTCTGACTGTTACGTCTGTAAGATTATGACGTTCAATATATGTATATTCCTAATATGTGAGACAGCAAACATGTGTTGAGCTCTTATTATGTGCTAGGCATTGGAAATGTAACAATAAACAGTGCCTGCCTACGCTAGACCAGCTCCCAGCCCGAGGAGCAGGCGGACAGGAGGAAGTGCTCCTTTGTGAACTTGAGCCGGAAGGTTGTCTTGAGACCAGGAAGAGCTGTCACTGGACCTCCAGGAGAGGCTTGGGAAACTCTCCTCAGAGCAGGTGCCCTAGAGTCAGGGATGCACAGTCTGGGTCGGAGACCTGGGGAGGCCTGCAGGGGTCAGGCCAACAAGGGCCTGGAGGTCTCACTAAGGTGCTTCAATTTGAAACCAGAAAATAGTGTGAAACGAGTGAAGGCTTTTAAATAAAGGGATGGCATGACCTAATTTGGTTCCAGAGGGATCACTCTAATGGCAGCCTGGAAGACTGCCTGGAGGGGGTGAGGGAAAGACGATTTCTACAACAATCCAGGCAAAAAGGCGATGGTGGGCAGACTGAAGAGAGGAGATGAGACAGGCTTTGTGTCTGAGAAGTGGGAGGGAGAGGAGGAGGAGGAGGAGTCCAAGACAACTTCCAGAATTCTGGCTTGGGCAGAAATAAAAAATTCAGTAAGAGGGGAGATGATATATTCAGCATCTGGAATCCGAGGGGTTTGCGGAACACTCCACGGCGAACAGATCAACAACCAGCTAAAACGGAAAACAAGCTCGCAGGAAAATTCTCACAGATCCACACTTGTCAGAATGTGGGCTGAACATTCTCTCTCCATGACGTACGCGTCCGCCGAGACACCAAGGGCGCAGCAGCAGCCCGGTTACTCCGGTGCACCTCGAGGGCGCAGGATCTGCGCGAGAGTCAAGGGGGCGGCTGTGACAAACACCAGCCAGGTGTGAGCGGTGACTCACAGCCTCCGGGGTGGGGCGCTGCTGGCAGTTAGAGCCAGTGCGTGTGCGTCCTGCCTCATCAGCACACCGGCCTGGGGCCAGGAGCCAGAAAGGCCGGGCCCCCAAGGAACTCAACAATGGATGAACAGAAGTTAGAGAAAATTAAAGTATGACTCACGGAACGCATATGTCACGTCCCAAGATGCGGCTGCCTTTACAACACCGCTTAGGGTGTCAGTGGGTTGACACTGACAGATTTAGTGGGAGAACAGCTCCCCAAGAACGCTTTGAAAGAAGAGAAGCTGACGGCTTCACAGGAAGGATGGGATGAATAACCATGTAAGGAAAAGAGTCATGCAAATATGCCCAGGTTGAAGAAAAACACAAAGTGCAAACGGAGCTCGCCTTCTGGGACGGCTCAGTCATCGGAAAGCGAACGTTTGCGAGACATTGCAGGATGCAAAGCACTGCACTGTGAATTCCGCAGGCCCACTCTCTGGGACACAGAATTCTCTCTTGGCTCCTGGGGTCTCGCGTTATCTGTGTTTTGGACTTGACCCCCATCTAGAGCAGCATTGGCCCCTCACCCCCCAAGTTTCGGCAGTGTCACAAAAGCCCTATGTCTACGTGGTCCGATATGAAAGCCAAAACCACACAAGGCTACTGATGGTGTGGGATTTGGCTATTATAACTCAGAAATTAAAATTTGAAGGTACTTCTAATTGGCCGGGCGTGGTGGTGCACGCCTGTAGTCTCAGCACTCAGGAGGCTGAGGCAGGAGGATCACCGTGAGTTCGAGGCCAGCCTGGGCTAAAAGTGAGTTCAAGGCCAGCCTGAGCTGCACAGTGAAACCCTGTCTCAAAAGGGCAAAAAAACCCCAAACTTCTAATTAATTTAAATGTAAAGTCAAATAGCCACAGATATCTTGTGACCACCATTTTGTATTGGACAGCACCCTTCTAGACCTTCGCTGCCTTTCTGTAGGGATGGGCATTCTGAGTTCTTAAGCTACTGCAGGTTACTTGGAGATGCTTTCAATTTTAATCTCCCAGGTTTGTGTGGATTCTCACGGACAAAACAATAAAAATACTTACGTTGGGTAACAGCCTTCCTCCTAAGGTTACCTAGCTTTCTGGTGACCTCACCAATGTAAACATCATATTGAATCCTGCCTGAAGCCTAAGCAGCCGCTTTTTGCTAGCAGGTTAACTGCCTTCATCTCCTTCCAGGGTAACGTTGGGTCCTTGTGACCTGCAATCTAAATATTTAGTAGCTCGGCTGCTGAGGGTGAAAGGATAATAATTCTATCTCTATCAGCAGAATAAATGGTGCTCTTGGAAAGCTGAGAGCTGACCCGCACCTTCCTGTCTAATGAAGGAACTGCAGGGACAACGTGTCCTTGGTCCTGGAAGTTGGTGCACCTGGAACAGTGTTCCTTCCAGCAAGGACACAGGATCTTGGAAGATGAGAGGGCTCATGTTGTGCTTCTTCAGACATGCTTGCTGGCCCCCGCATACCGGGATAATTAATCAGCTTCATCATGTTCTAAGGAGAAATTGGGGCTCTGGTCCCTGCTCTGTTAAGATTTGAGAAGATACAATATCCTGGTGCCCTGTCAATCATAGCAGGTTCCTTCAAGCCAGCAGGTAATTGTCTTGGGGAGACCAGGGAAGGAAGGAAGGAAGGAAGGAAGGAAGGAAGGAAGGAAGGAAGGAAGTGGTGCTTTTTCCTTATAGCCAGAGCCTGCTTTGCTTTTTAGTTTACTAAACCATCCAAGTTCTAGTTGGATATACAGAGCTGCTTATTTCCCTATTGAACTCTAACCTGATTCAACAGCTCTCAAGCTCGCGTGTAACCCTGAGAAAGGTCTAAAATTAAGTTGCTATTTTAGGTTGGCTTTTGGAAAGGTGATCTGGGGTGGGGCAGAGACGAAAGAAGATGTTATAAACCCTGGAAGTTACTTTGCCACTGAGACTAGTTAGAGTATCATTTTCCAGTGGAGTTGGACACCCAGACAGCCTGCATGCAATGTAGTGTCAGCGTGTCACTTAGGAACCTCCCTTATGCTCACAGTGACCTCATACGGTGAGCATAATAACAAGGGTCCCCTGGACGGGAAGATGAAATGTTCAGAGGTAAAGTACTTTGCCTATAATGATGGCAGAGCTGGTCTTGATTAATGTTTTCTATTATGCCAACCCACAAACTTGCACATATTTAGGAGATACCATTTTAAAGCACATCTTGGTACAAGCTTCATAGGGACTGCTTCATTTTGGGTTTAGAATAAACACAACCTCTGTGAACCCAGTGGTTAGGACCACTAGTTGCAGCAAGGAGACTGTGCCATGAAGGAACAGCACCAGGTCAGCTGTGCTTGGGGACCTGCCCACGTCTAGGCAGGTGTCTGGAAATGATAGCTTCACACCAGAGCCGTTACTTGATGAAAAATGTCTTACTTGTCCCAGGCTCATCAGAATTGTGACAATGTGAGGCTGGGTTAAGAAATGAACGAGTGATGAAAATTGCAGTACAAGTGTCAAAATTTGGTCACGGCATGATTCACAAAGTGATAGAGCAGTGGAAAAATTTCCATAGTTGAAGCAATTGAGTTTTATACTAGCCACTCCATCCAAGAATGAACCTGTCTCCACAAGTCACAGGCAAAATGTTGCTTAGAGTTTTCAGCCATAGCAATGTCTGGATTAAAGTTACTCAGACGATTTTCACCCAGGGAGGCGGCTTTGGCTGGCTTGACTCCGTCTCGCTGAGCTGTGTCTTCCCCCCACCGCTTTCTGACCCACCGAATGTTTCACAACTCAAGTGCCCAATGTGTCAGTCAATACCCCGAACTTTGGAAATTGAATCTGTCTGGCCCGAATCTCCTTTGGGAGATGCTAGCTTTCTTGTTTCTTATTTCTTATTTCTCATTTTATGGTCTCTGGGAGACTAAGTCCAGGACCTCTCTGGCATTGTGTACCCTGTGGGAAGAGGTTCGTTTCATATATTGTGCATTCCCTCAAGCATGGAGGCAGCAGCAGGCTTGAAAGATGTAAAAACAACCAGATTTCCGCAGAAATTTTGTTAAAGGTCCAAAGCCGGGAGGGGACCTCCAAACCAACTTCTTCCTTCCTTCCTTCCTTCCTTCCTTCCTTCCTTCCTTCCTTCCTTCCTTCCTTCCCTGGTCTCCCCAAGAAAGATTGAAGTTGTGTGGGGATTTTTGTTGCTGTTATGGTTGGGGGAGGATCTGGCTGAAGTGTCACATGGAATCGCTGGCTTTATTCCTACAAAGCAAAAGTCAGAAGATTCTACCCCTTGGGGTGGGGACTGTGCACACGTCAGTGAGACGATTGCTGGGCTGATGCTTTCAATGCTACCTCCTCTCTCAACCTGCCCTTCCTCTGCTTTTGTGTCCAGAGGCAAGTCCTTCAGTGTCCCCAGAGAAGATCTATAATGCTAAGAGTAAAAAGAAGCAAAAAATTTTTTACAGAAGTAAATTTCACTGTGGAAAATTCTGATTTTGTCTCTCTTCTTGATGTGACTATGAGGCCTTAAAGACACTTGTATAATTAAGGCCCAATCCCTCAGTATATTATTACTTAGAAAGGATTGAGGTTACGTAAGCAGTATTTCATGTTCTCTGCCACACTAAGGTACAGTGGCACTGTGAAAACACGAAAATTGTCATTGTACTTCAGACAGAAATTTTCAAGTGGTGGCACACGATTAATCTCAGCACTTGGACACAGAGGCAGGAGGATCACTGGGAGTTCAAGGCCAGCCAAGGCTACATAGTGGGTTCAACGCCAGCCTACACTACAAAGTGAGACCCTGTCTCCAAAAATAAAAAAGAAAGAGAGATGGGGGGGGGAAGGGAGAGGAGGAAGGAGAGAAAGAAAGGAAGAAAGAAAAAACAAAGAAAGGAAGACAGAAAGAAAAAAAGAAGAAAGGAAGGAAGAAAGAAGGAAAGAAAGAAAGAAAGACAGACATTTTCAATTCTATGCTATTTTTGTTATTGTTTTGTATTGGTTGTAAATGAATAATAAAATTCTTAGAAAATAAGATCTAAGTAACCTATGATTATGGAAGCCATTTCATATAGTTTTATATGTACAGTCAGGTCCTTGTTTGGAAGTGGTCTGAGTGCTTTTGCAATGATGACTGAAAGTATATAATTTTTATAGCGGGAAGAAGAAAACCATGGGACTCTGACACCAGTTTGTCCCCACAAACTGGTGTAAGTCCATATTTTAGTTTTCCCATCGCTGCGTCCCCGTACCCAACACCTACAACTTAAAAGAGACGAGGGTACATGTAGCGCATGGTTTGTGGAGTTCAGTCCATGGTCAGCTGACTCAAAGGTAGGAAAATCATGGCAGAAGGGTGTGGCAGAGCAAGGCTGCTTCCTTCATGGGGGCCAGGAGCAGAGCAGGGTAACGGCGCCAGAGAAGAACAGGAGAGGGACCACGTGCAGCACCCACGGCCATGTTTCCAGGACCCACCAGGAGGATGTTTTACTCTGCCAGGTGTTTCTTAATGCAAAGAAGCTGACCTATCAGGATTAACGGTCGGTTACATCCTGAACACCCTAAATGCGTGCGTGCCGCCATGCAAAAGGGCCGCGCCTATGCATGTGAATCTGCATGGAAACCAAAGCTCTCAGCCCCCATTTGTTTAGTAATTCCAACCTAGGAAGATTGATATACACTACTGTTTGACTTAAATGACATTACATTTTATCTGTTCTTGATTTTATTTCTAAGTGGAAAAATGTAAGAATTTATCTTACTGCTAAAAACACGTCATTCTAGCCAAACTAGATTTAATTTTTAGATTAATCTCACTGCCTAAGTTTAATCAGCAGCAGTCACTATATTTAGTCCTTGACTAACAGGAAAAGATCCAGGAAACACATTCTTCCTGGAGCTGCCAGTATTGTGAGATGGGTTCTTTCACCTTCAGACTCTAGGTGGGCTATTTTATTGTGTGATTTTTATATCCCTTAGCAGAGAGTATATATCTCTCCCAGGGATACATTTACATCCATAAACATCAATCACTGATGTTTTAAAGGTGTCCTTTGAACGTTAAATAACCACAATGCGAACATCCTAGATTAAAGAAGAAATCTCAACAAGAATTTGATTAATATTTGGTACCCGAGATCTATCTGAGGGATCCATGCCACTGAGAGGAAAGAGAGTGTCTCTCCTCTAGAGTCTATTTTAGACATGAAATATTAAATAAGAATTCATAAAAGGCATATTATTCATCTTAAATCAATTCACCATGATAACAGACAGGCTTGAGTGCAGTTTGTGGTATTTAGCTCTTACATAGGATAAGTAAAATCCTTAAATAAGACGTTAAGCATGAAATATGATTGGATAGCTCGGCAGTTCAGAGCACCTTCTCTGTGTTTAGTCTGGATGGAATGGAATCACCACACACTCGCTGTGAAATCTTAGGTAAAGTTTCTTAACTTCTTAAGGCCCAGTTTTCTCATCTGTAGTATATACGTGATACACAGTAGAATATATTAAGTAGATACAAATGCAACTAAGTGTATATACATATACATTTATAAGCATTAAATTCTAGTATGTATAAAGTACCTAGCACAGTGCTTGGAATGCTGTAAGCAATCAAATATTGGCAATTACTATGGCTGCTATTATTATAAAGATTATATCGCTATAATATTCTATTGGTCTTATTTGTTGTCATCATCCTACATAAAAATTTAAACAATCGCCAGTTCTTACACGGTGCAGTTATCACCATGTTTATCTTTCTTCCTTTATTTGAAATAAAAAGTAGACCTGCAGTGGGTTAGATCATGAACCACAAACGTGATGGGGTGCTGGACAAGGCCTAATGCCTCCCACTGTTACAATCCAAGTGGTCCAGCACTTCTGATCGGGATGATACCCCGTTGGCTAGTTGTGTCAGGCCATTTGGCCTCAGGAAAGAAGACCAAGGCCAAGCAGGGAGGCTCATCCTTTCCCGGCTTCTCTCTGCCTTCACCTTTAGGAGTCTGCAACACTTCCTTTCTGAGATGGTGTTTTTCTAGGTCAATCTGTCCTCTGGCTGTCCCCGCCTGTCCCTGCCTGTGTCTCCCCCACCCCCTGCAGTAGGAGACTATCTCCCAGCATCTCCCAGAATTATTCTCCGTACCTGTTTGGGAGATACATTGCTTAAAAGCAGGGATCTCTCAGAACTTGTCTCTTGGACCCCAAACTGATCTCGTTTCTTCTCATTCAAGTCTCTTCTGTACTCCTGTCGTCTCAAACAAGCCTAGAGAGAAAACAATCTTTGTTTTTGTTTTATGACTAGCTTTAGTCATTAGGCTTTATTCTCAACTGTGTGCCACATGACGTAATCCCAGCCACCTCATAATATCAGTTACCAATTATAAAGACCAGGTACCATTCTCATTTCCCTTGGCTCGAATGCCAGGTCAGTCACTTCCTTAATAGAATCAAACAGTAAACGCACTGAGGCATTTTGTCAAGAATTTACACAACAGTTGTACCTTCTCAGGGGAGGTGTGCGCCTAACGCACCATGTTAACTCCTCTTTCCGGTCTTCCTCTCCTCGTAGTTCCTTCTCTTATCACCCAGCTCTGTCCCTCAGTACCTCCTGGTCCCAGACTTCCACCTGCCGTTCCCTCTGCTTGGTCAGTCCGGCCGATCACGTGACATCTCTTATTTTCCCCTGCCTTACTCCTCTTCTCCAGGCTGAATGAATTGCTGAAGAAGCACTGTGTGGTGATCCCCCACATCTGCGGTTTAGTTTCCGGTTACCGATGGTCAATGTTGATCCAAAAATATGAAATGGAAGAGCCCAGCAATAAGAGATTCGTAAGTTTTGAACTTCACCACCTCTCTGAGCAGCATGACACACTCTTACTTCGCCTGCGTCTGTCTGCCGATCATCGAGCGCATGCATGCTGTGTGTGTCCGTCCAGTGAGTCCGTTTCCACGGCCAGATCCATTGTGACAGTACTGCAGACTTGTGTTCAAGCAACGCTTCTTTTACTTAGTAATGGTCCCAAAGTGCATGACTGGCGATGTGGGTAATTTTACTAAAGTGTATTGTTATACTTCTTCTCTTCTGTTGCTGTTAATCTTTTCCTGTGCCCAATTCATTATTTATTTATATACAGACCTAACTTGTCACTGGTATGTATGTGCTGGAGAAAATACAGTAACAGGTAGGTTACACTGGCAGTACTGTTTGCCATTTTCACTCCCTGTGAGTAAAGGACAGCCGTATATTAACAAGCCAGGGTACATACCTGACTTATGCATGTTTTTTCTATTCTACTGTAGTTATTTGGATTTGTTTTTCAACCTGTTCCTCCTGGTGGTCACGAGAACTCAAAAGCACAGACCACCTCATATCTTTGGAATTTTCCAGTATCTGGCACTTAATGTTAGTTGAATTGCATTTTGCTTTAGAGGAAAATGTCAACCCCTAAATGCAAAACAATGAAAATAAAATAACCAATGAAAATAACGTCTCCAGGGGCTGGGGATTTAGCTCAGCGGCAAAGCGCCTGCCTGGCAAGCGCAAGGTCGTGAGTTCGGTTCCCGGTACCGGAGAAAAACCAAAAAAAAAAAAAGAAAATAGAAAATAACGTCTCCATTTTTGTAGCAAAATTAAACTAAAATCTGGTACCAAATCTTTCTCCTTTAGTGCTAGGACTGAACAAACCCAAGGGTGTTATGTGCTACCAGGATTTCAACTGGTTTTAAATACCTCCAAGTGGGGCTGGGGATTTAGCTCAGTGGCAAAAGCGCCTGCCTGGCAAGCGCAAGGTCGTGAGTTCGGTTCCCGGTACCGGAGAAAAACCAAAATAAATAAATAAATAAACAAGTAAATAAATACCTCCAAGTAATAAAACTTCTTGGAGCCCTGCTTTTCTTTTTTCTTTTCTTTTCTTTCCTTTTCTCTTTCTTCCTTTCTTCCTTTCTGTTTCTTTCTTTCTTTCTTTCTTTCTTTCTTTCTTTCTTTCTTTCATTTCTTTCTTTCTTTCTTTGGAACAAGGTCTTGCTATGTAGTTCAGGTTGTCCTCGAACTCACGGTGCCCCTCCTGTCTCAGCCTCCCAAGTGCTGGGATTAGGTGTGCACTACCATGCCTGGCTTTGGAGCATTTCTATACTTGTAGATCCAGTGACCTAATCACAGTTGCCCTTCCAGGACTAACTTATCCACTGGCATAGTAAAGAAATTTGGTGTAAAGACCAACAATATTTTTGCTACAGTAGACATGCTGTCTCCCCACCTCCTGGCCAGGTTAAGAAGAAAAGACATCATCATATTTTCTTCCTTCTGTTAGAAAAACCTTTTCCCCCTCTGATGAGGTAGGACTTAGCAGAATTTCCTGCCATGGGGAAGGCCTAACATTATGCTACAAGGCTGAGAATCCAAATCACCTGATACTAGCACAGCATGTATTGCCTGGAACCGGGAATAGTCACACTATGCTTCACAACTGAGTTGCAGGTGAAGCCCTGGCCTCCCGCTTGGTCACCTGCAGCAGGTGGGAGCCTCATTCTAGGAGCAAGATGCAGTTTCACCCCTCCCTGTTTTGAAATAGGAAACATTTCAAAAGACTTGGTTTACATTTTTTTCCCTTCCTATGGTTCATTTTATTTTTTAAAAACTATGCCACGCAGATAGTAAATCATCATAATAAATACCGGGGAGTGTTTGTTTTCAGAATGTAAATAAGAAAACTAAAAAAAAAGGTACTAGACAGTAACTATAATAAGTTAAACAAATAAAAATAAATAAGCCAAAGCAAACTTGGAAAGAGTCAGCTGAGGAACTTAATGCAGTTCAACTAAATAAATGTGAACCACCTCTGTTCTGTCCCTTTCATGATGACTTCAGATCAGAGCGCCTGTCGGGGGAGCCGTGGCATGTGTTGTGCCCCAGTGTTGCAGTGTCTGTGTCATCCTAACCCACTGGTATTAAAGGCAAACTGCTGCTGGGCTCGAAGCGGAGAAGCCGGTGTGAGCAAATCCATGCAGGACCGAGGCAGATTTTGTGGGATGAACAGAATTTTTGTGGGCTGAGTGTTTTTTGAGAATTCGCTCCAAGAATGCATCTGACTTAAAGATTTCTTTACCAAAAGGGGAGGAGGAATAGGTTAGTTTGCAATGCTGAAAAAAAAAATTTCCTCCTCTGGTTCCTTTTCCTTACATTTTTAGATTAGTGAGACAACAAACCAGTAGCAAGGTAGGTACAGTAGTTACTAATTTCTGTTTGGACATGGCTGGGCAATCTTTCTGTGTAAATCAAACATTAATCCTCTCAAAGTTATAGCTTGGCTGAGATGGAATCCAGGGACAAAACCACCAGATTTCCAGTCTGAGAAATGCCAAGAGCTTAGCCATATTCTTTGTTTGTATTTGTAAATGTGAATGATTTTTTTTATGGTTGTTGAGGATGGCGTTTCCACAGTTGGGGTCCTGAAATGACCAGGCAGAGGAGGGTAAAATCCATGGGTCAGGAGGAGGAATGGATCGGTACTTTGTAATCACTGGTGGTTCATCTTTCCTTGACTTTTAAGTGATTCCCCGGCTAGTCTGTGCATCAAGAGTTAGCTGGCTATGAATAAGTTTCTGAGGTGTGACAAGATCATCAGAAACGGTTCTGAAATTGAAGGCTTCGGGTAACTTTTCTCCTTGGGGTGAGGCAGGACTTCCCCGCTTTCTTCTCCTTTGGGGGCGTCCACCTTCCACACTCCTCTGCTGCCAGCCTGTCCCTCTGAGGACAGCACACGGAGACAGGCTGCCTTCTGTGCAGAAGCTTCCGCTGTGGGGGCAAACTGCAGAATGTGCATCTCTGCCTGTGCAAGGTGGCGTGGGTTTCGTGAGTCACTGTAACTCAATCCTGTAAACACAACAAACCCCAGCTCTGCCACTTTCTAGCACTGAGACGTCGAGCAAGCTAACTCAATGGATTATCGCTTGCTTTGTCTCAAAGGAGAGCTGTCCCAGTGCTGCAAGACTCAGGAGGGGAGCAGGAGGCTCTGTCAGTAACACGTGGGCTTTCTGAGGGTTCCATACAAGGCGCCCACCTCTCCTCACCACTGTCATCATCAACCTTTTCATGGCATGTGTGCACGCTCGGGGGCGTGTGTGCGTGGTACTGGAGACCGAACCCAGGGCTTTCACACCGAGCTACTTCCCCAGCCCTTTTTAATTTTTTTTAGTTTTGAGCAGAGTCTTGCTAAATTGCTAATCACCCAGGCTGGGCTCAAACTTGAGATCCTCTTGCCTCAGCCTTCTAGAGTTCAGGGATTACAGACATATGCCGCTATCCCTGGCTATTAATTGCTGTTTTCGATCCCATTTCCTGGTTCACTTTTATTTCTAAAGTGAGCCCTTGCCAAAGCAGATGAATGTGATCTTGCTCCCAGAAGAAAGAGCCTTTCTGTGGGCATCTGAGGCTCCTCCTTCCCCCGGTACCCGTCAAGGAGGGGTCCGTTCCTCCAGTCCACGGTCGCTGGCCGCCAACCGAGGAGCTCTCAGTCACGCAGGATCAGACTGTAAACCACTTGCCTTAGGCATTACAGCTTTCTAAGTCCACAGTGGTGCTCAGGGCTTCTTTTTTATTATTAATCTGTTTCCTCTAGTTATCATCCAGATTCCTTCCTGATGACCCAAGAAGCCGTGTGCCAGAGGAACACTTCCCAGACACATGGCTCTGATACAGGATCATCAGAAGATGACTTGGCTCTACAGCTGGGTCAGGAAAAGTGTCTGCACAGCTAGTGTGAGCCTGAGCCGGCAGGCATTTTAAGAGGTGGGAGTTGCCTCTACCTGCAGTTGGCTTTTCTTGGTTGTTCTTGTAAGGTATATGTATAACCCGGGGGGTGACCCTTCCTGCGAGCTTCCCAGTGGACAGATGTACGCAGGTAACTTTTTTCCTTGGGGTGAGGCAGGACTTCCTCCCTTTCTTCTCATTATCATTGATGACATTATTAAAGTTCATTAGTTGTAAGAGTTTAGGAAACTGAAGGTATGAAAAGAGTGTGTTTTGGGTCTGGCACTATTCGTATACCCTGAAGTGGGGAATCCTTGGTGTCTGAAGCAGATGGTTAAACTGAGAGAGAAAGCTAGGATTTCCACCAGAAGTAATCAGCCACTGACTGTGAAGGGTAGAGAAGCAAGTACCTCAGAGGTGATTCAGGAAGGGAATCCTCTCCCTGACACCTGTAGCAAGGGAAGCTGGATGACAGGCTGAGTATCTCTACCTGAAATTCTGAGGACCAGGAATGTTTTGGATTTGGATTTTTTTTTTTTTCAGATTTTTGGAATATTTGCATATACTACATACTGAGACATCTTAAGGATGCGATCCAATATAGACATAGTCTGAAGGTGATTTTTATATAATATTTTGTGCATGAAGCAAATTTTTCTGGTGTGAAATTTTTCTACTTGTGGCCTCATACTGGCCCTCAAAAAGTTTCAACTTTTGGAACAGTTTGGATTTTGGATTTTCAAACTAAGGTCATTCAACCTATGTCTCTTCCCCAGCCCTCTACCTTTGCCACCTGGTATACTATCACCTATTGGGTCCTTGCACAAATTTATACAGTCATGTTTAGTTGTTTGATCTGAACTTGAAAGACTCAGTATGAATAAGTGACATGAGATGAAACCAATTTGAACACATTTGATTATACAAAATTGTTCTGAAATGCCAAGTGTAATCTTTCCCTCTAGCTTTCCAGTGGACATTAATGGCTAAATTCTGACTTCAGTTACATAAACACATTTGACTGAAAAAAAAAATTTATGCAGCATGAACACCCTTGAAGAAATAGAGCCAAATTCAGAGATGGCATATAATTATATACTAGTTACCAGATTCTGAAATAGCATGTACTATGCCAAATAGATGTTTATTTCCTCTTGTTTTCTCAAAAGGGTCCCACCCAGCCACTGAAAAGAGTAGAATCAAAATAACCTGGGGTGGTTAATCCTTCTTCTTTTGCTGCTAGCACCAAGACCTGCAAAAGCACTGCTAATTTGGTGTACACCAACACTTAGCATATTTTAGGATATTTTAGGAAGGAGCAGGAATAGTTTACAAAGGTTTCTAAGGGCTTCAATTTGAGCCAGTTCATTACAGGCAAGTCAAGCACAAGAAAAAAATATGTGGCAAATGTGTACGTCTGGGAGTCTAGTTTTTGGGGCTTGCGCTATTTGTACACTTGGAAATGCAGAATCCCTGGTGCCCCAAGCAGATGGCTGAACTGTGAAAGAAAGCTAGGGAAGTTACTTTCCATGGGAAGTAACCGGCCAATCCATGACCCAGGATAGCAACATCTAGCCAACATAAAATCTACCTTAGTAAATTATCTAAACATTCATCAGCCATATGTGGACCAAGTTAATGAAGGGTCACTGAAGTCATGCAATTGATTCTTTTTTTATGCAATTGATTCTTAAATCACTGTTTTAAATTCTTTCTGGAACAAGGCACGGGATAGATTTAATAATATAACTAAAAAAATCATTGCTGTTCCCTCTGAAGTAGTTACTGTGGGTCTCTATATACCTACTTCAAAAGTACTCAGAGCATCTTAAAGACAAACCTATTTATTTTTTGCAGACCCTTTGATAAGGGGTTTTAAGAATGCTCAACAAGGGTGGGTTTGACTCTTAGGAGCAGTGACAAGCCAGCTGGATCTAAGTCTGATAAACCCAGGTGGCGATCAAGTTGGGTAACACCGGCTTTCATGAATGACATGGCGTTTTGTTCAGCATCGAGAGGGAGACTGAGGCAGCCCTTGTTCAGTTGGAGAGGAAGTCACTCAAAAAGACAATTTCAATACAATCTCATAAGCTATGCACTGGAGTAGTGGAAATATTCCAAAGCTTGGTGACTGTCATGGCTGAACACTTGGTAAACTTACTAAAAATCATTAATTATACCAATGGCAATCAGAAAAAATGAAAGTACAATTTTATGAGATTTTAGATGAACTTGGCAAGACTTGGTCACTCATGGGATGCGGGCGAGAGGGGAGCAGCAGAGGTGAGGGATGGCTTAGGTCACAGAAGGAGTAGCAGGAGGAGGACATGGAATGTACAGCTGAGACCATGTGGGGTTTGAGATGTCTCTGTAACATCTAGACAGAAAAAATATCCAACAAGCAGGTGTGCATGTTATTCTGACATTCTGGGGAGACTCCCAGTTACAAATCACCAGGAGGGCAGACAAAATGAGTCACAGGGACCGTGTGAAGTTTTAGAAGAGAACTAGGGTGAGAAGGGAAGCCTGAGAGAATCAGCATTTGAGAGTAGGGAGAAGACAACGTGGAAAAGAACATGCAGAAAAATGAAGAGAACAGGAGCAAAGTCAGGAAGGCGTGATGTCAAAAAGCCAGAGGAGGAGCATTTCAAGCGGATGAGAAACAGCATCAAATGTAGACAGAGCTTCAGGAAACAAAGACTGGAAAAGTGTCCACTGAATTTGGCTACTGACCTTCGCAGTGGTTAGGGAATAAATGAGAGGGCAAGAGTGGAGCTAAAAATGAAGCTGACTCTTTGGGGATGAAACAGGAAGGAGGCAGGGTTGCTGCTAGGCAGCGGCACACAGGCCACGGAAGGCTTTGTTCTTTGATTCGTTTGGTGGGAGACTAAAGCGAGTCTGTAGGTTGAACCGGTAAGAAGAGAAGGCCAAAGACACAGACAAGAGGCCCAGGGGTGGGAGAGGCTGGAGAGCAGAGGGACTGGCGCCTGGCAGGAGGGGGGTCACTCCATCCTCTCCAACCAGAGCGCCGGAAGGGTGTAGATCCTGGGCTGGAAGGGAAGGAAGTTGAGTGGGTTCACACCTCTTGGCTTTGGGCTTTTGTTTTGTTTAATGCGTGTGTGAAACAAGGGGGGAGATTGTTGCAAATATGGGGGCTGGGTGCTTGAGGAGTGAGGAGGATTAAAATTGGATAATAACAGAAAGAGCTGATGAAGAGCTGTGTTGAAGTGAGCATCCCTCATTCTGTTCTTCCCCTCCCCCCTCCTCCATCTCTCGGCAAGATGGCTGTTCTGCTTCTATTTGCTGGGTCAGGCCACTTTGTGCCACCTCCCTGACTAAAACCTGGCCCAAGTCACCAAAAGTATCTCTCCTAAGTTTCCGTCAGCCTCCTATTTTCTCTGCTTTTTCTCTTATCCTTTATAGTTCTTTCCCCAACAGAAGCCAAGGCGATCTTTTAAAAATGTAACTCAAGCTGGGTACGATGGCACATGCCAATAATCCCATCTTCTTGGGAGGCTGAGGCAGGAGGGTCAAAAGTTTGAGCCTAGGCTGAGCAACTTAGTGAGATTCTGTCTCGGAATTAAAAAAGGGGTGTGTGTGTGTGTGTGTGTGTGTGTGTGCGTGCGTGCGCGTGTACTCACTGCAAGTGTAACTCAGTAATAAAATGCTTGCATAACATAGCATATGTGAGACCCTAGGTTCAATCCCCAGTACTGGGGGGTAAAAAAACAAGTAGTGTCATTCTGCTTCCCCTGCTTAAAACCATCCAATAATTGTGTGATAAGAATGCTAAAGTTGGGGGCTGGGGATTTAGCTCAGCGGCACAGCGCCTGCCTGGCAAGTGCAAGGTCATGAGTTCAATTCCTGATACAGGAAAAAAAAAAAAATAGAGATATTTTGGGGCTGGGGATATAGCTCAGTGGCATAAGGGCTTGCTTGGCAAGCACAAGGTTGTAAGTTCAATCACTGGTACCAAAAAAAAAAAAAAAAAAAAATTGCCAAAGTTTGTCCTAGGAGGCCCAGCATAACCTGGCTCTGTGGACTTTTTCCACCTCCTCATGCTCTGCACTTTCCTTGACGAATGTCTTTCAGTCACTGCGGGCTTCTTCTGTTCCCTCCAGTGTTCCAGGCGCACTCCTCTTGCAGGCACTTGCCTTCCTTCTGCTTGGATGCTCTGGTGGGGTCTTTCCCGTTCACTTCCACAGACAAATCCTCCTTCCTCAGAGAGGCCTTCCCCGCCCATCTAAAGGAGCATCAGCACCACCCTCAGTACCTGCTTTATTTTTCTCATGTATTTATCAGTATCTATGTCAGTTTTTTGTCACGGTATCGAAAACCCGAGATAAATCTCCTTAAAGAGAGAAAGGCTCAAGCGTTTGAGAGCTTCAGTCTACGACTGACGCGCTCCCTTGCTTTGAGCCTGGGAAGACACAGTACAGCGTGGTGGAGCGCATGGCAGAGGAAGCCTGCTCACCTCATGGCAGCAGGGAAGTGAAGGACAGAGAACGGGTGGGACTGCCACTGTTCCCGTTAAAGGGAGGTCTGATGTTCCCCCAGTGACACAAGACTTCCCACTAGGCCCTACCTCTTAGAGGTTCCACCACTAGGGCCAAGCTGGGGACCAAGTCTTTTACACACGAGCCTTTGGGAAACACCTTTGACCCAAACTCTTGCAGTAACTAAAACTATCTTATACATTTATTTACTCGTGTACATTGTTTTCTTCTCAAGACTAGAGTAAGAACTCTGCAAGCGCAGGGGCCTTATTTGGCAAATGGCAGG
Source organism: Chinchilla lanigera (assembly GCF_000276665.1). Taxonomy (NCBI): domain Eukaryota; kingdom Metazoa; phylum Chordata; class Mammalia; order Rodentia; family Chinchillidae; genus Chinchilla; species Chinchilla lanigera. Next base: position 8,938,285 of record NW_004955478.1, on the reverse strand, counting down.
TTATTAATAAATACTGGTGGAACGAATGGAAAGGTAGACTCAAAGTTCAACTTCGATTAGAAAATAACTGCCGGGGCCCTGTGGGAAAAAGCGAGTTCTGTCTTTTCTATCAAACAGGAGTGACTCCATCTTGGACTGTAGCCCATTCTAGATAGCTCTTCCTGAACACACGAAGTGACAGAAAATGCCTGCTCAGTTCCCGTCCCGGGAACACAGCTACAAACGAAAGATAGCTTATCAGAGTTCAAGGATTTTGTTCTCCACTTCCCCCACCACTCCGCTCCCTTTGCCTCAGCAACCCCTCAGATTCCCCGGGCGCTGTCTGAGTTAGCCAATCAGGAGAGATTGTGAACATCCGAACCAGCCAATAGGAAAGAGGTCAGCTGCTCCTCCTGCATTAGCGATAAAAGGGGCAGCCCTCCTTTGTGCTGCAAGCCCGCTACCTTGCTACCTTGTTGCTGGGATGGGCTTGCACCTTTTTTGGAAAGTACAAGCAAAAGCCTTGTCAAGGTTTCTTGATGTCCGAGTGCTTTCCTATCTGCACTGACAAACTGGGTCTGGGGGCTCATTTCCAACAGCTCCAAACAACACAATTGTGTGATTTTCTTCGGCAGGGCCCATAAAACAATGAGACTGATTTTCTTATGTGCCTGTTCTACAGATCACTTCAAACAATTACTCCCAGACACAAGGTGGGCAGCAGGGACATCTTTATGAAAAGGAGATGAATACCAGGGTGACCCGTTCAGGTGTTTACATTCTTATTTGTTTTCCAGAAACTCCCCAGATTTTATAGTCTTCTTATACGCGGGTTGACAAGTTGTGGGAGGAAGCTGCTGACTCCATTTCCATCCCCAAAGCGAAGCTGTATTACACAGGTGAAATCAGGTTACTGGGATAGGTCTGGTTTCCTTGGTGACCCAGGAGGTTCAGTTATATTTGAAATTGCTAAGGAGGAGAAAAACCTGATAAGGCAGATCCGTGTTCTCCTTAGGGAAGGAGTGTTTTTCAGCCCTCTGCCAGGCCTGAAGCCAGGCCTCTCTGATTGGTGAGGCCTGACCTCTGGCAAGATGGGAGGAGCGACACCTTCTAACTGTTCCCAGAATCCTGCAACCCAGTTGGACGAGTTTGTCCTAGGCCGGCCCCGGGTAGTTGCATCACGGGCCCTCAGGCTCTCCGTCTGCCTTTGTGTTGTTTTTGCATGTAAACATCGTAACCACAAAGACCCATAGTTACCTTACTGTAGAATGTGCTAACCACCTCCCTGCTGGCCCCCATGACAACAGAAGAGTATGTTATTTTATAAATGACAGAGTGGCTCACTTAACCACCTAAAGAAAGTCTTTTTTCGTCTCAGTTGGTTTGTCAGATTTGAAACCCAGCATCATTTGTTGCCAACGGCTGTGTGCCAGACACTCGGGAAATACTTGAAAAATGTTTATCTCACTTCATTTTGGGGGGTGGGGTACCAGGAATCGAACTCAGGATCTTGCACTTGCCAGGCAGGTGCTTGTGCCACTGAGCTATATCCCCGGCCCCTCACTTCATTTTTTGACAGAATCATGACATGGGTGCTCTTATTATCCCCAACTTGCAGATGAGGAAACTGAGATTCAGAAAGATGAAGTAGCTTTTCAAGACCACCCAGTTAGTAAGGGGTGAGTAAGGGGTTTTAGGAAAGGACTACTGTTTAGCACATACTCATACTGTGTTCTGAATTATCTCTCACACTTGCAGAGGAGGTGGAAGGTGATCCCTGCCTCCTGCAGTCACCTGATACTCGAAGTCCTCCTTATGCTGCATGTCCCGTAGATACTGGACATCATTGAAGTACTTCTGCCTGTCCCTTGCTTCATGCAGCATGATTCTTAATCCCTGACCTGCGTATGAAAGAGAAATAAATGTGCTGTGACACTCTTTTGTGGCTTTGTCATATCTGGATTTATTTTAGTATACTTGCTTTGATTCTCTTATTAACCTAATGTTTGAAAGGCACAGACGCTCCTTTCAGACTGAAGGGCTTCTTGTGCTGCTGTTGAAGTCCTGCAAGCCCTCCTGTTCCAGGCCTAAAGAACGCAATCACAGTCATCAGCTGGCTTCAGTGGTCTCGCCCTGGTTATTCACGGAAAGTTAGGTGGACAGACACCTGATTCAGAAGCAGTTCTACAACATGACAAAAAAGCAAATCCGAGAGCCTCGCTAAACTAGCAGGGACCAAAGTTAGATGCCCTGCGTGGCTTAAAATCACCTACAGAACAATGATTGAACCCTTATTCCCACCCAGGCAGGGTGCTTGGCACTGGGCTACAGCAACCAGCGAGACATGTTCTCCGCCCTGTGTTGCTTACGGTCTAGGGTGGGAACCTGACACCGGACATGTGACCCCTAACACCAGTAATTGCTACGGAGCATAAGTGTGGTGTTCTTAGAAGGAGTGTTGGAAAAGAAGGGCATCCTCGTCTGGAGGGGTTTAATAAGGAGTGAGTGAGATGAGAAGTAGAACACAGGGCAGGGACAGAGGGTCCAGGCACGAAGGGGCAAGGACAGACGAGGAACAGGGCGGGGCAGGGCAGTGGGGGCAGAGCCGGGTGTGGGCAGGCGCATCAGGTGGGTCGAGGAACTGGCAGGGGCCGGCTCGTGTGGAGCCTAGAAGGTCATCCCTGGAGGAGTCATATGAAGCCGTGAAAAATTCCAATCTGGGAAAGAAGTTATTGGACTGTGTTTTTAAAAAACCCTCCCATTTGTAGTACAGAGGATGGGTGGTGGGAGGAAGGTTCAGGGTAAAACACGGAAAAGGGAAGGCCACTGGAATACGTGGTGATAACCTGGATGAGACGTTGGCCAGACTGGGTGGCGAAGGCGGAAGGAAGGAGGAGGAGGAGGAAAAGAAAAAGGGAACGGAAGGGACGGGGACCACAGCTGCTATTTACCAGCCTCTGGAAGGGCCAGGCACTCTTCTAAGCATTTACGCATATTCATTCATTCATCCATCACAGCAACGCTCTGAGGCCGACACTACATCTCTATTTTGCGGGTGGGGAAACTGAGGCACATAGGAATGAAATAACTGGCAGGAGGCTACAGCACTAATAAGCGGAAGAACTGGGATTTGAACCCAGGGAGGTTCCAGTGCTCACACTAACCACAGTGCATTCAAGGGATGCTCGAAAGAGAACATCACCAGGTCTCTGAGATTCTAGGGATGGGGTAGAGAGGGAAGTACCAAGGAAGCTGCCTCGGTCACTGACTTGAGCAGCTGGCTCGTTGATGCAAACAGTGCCTTCAGAAAACAGAAAAGGAGCAGGTTTACGAGAAAAGAATGTGGGATTTGAAGTGCCCCGGATACTGCAAATGCACGGGTTGAGCAAACAGGCAGATGTAGGGCTTTGCATTTTGGTGACCAACGGGATTAAAGTGGAATGGATACGGAAAGAGAAAATGCTTTACACGGGACAAAACCGGGACAAACGTTAAAATTTAAGGAACAGGCAGCCAGAGAGAAGCCCTGCACAGAGGCAGGAGGAGAAGCAGGTGGGTGCTGTGTTATGAGCGCAGAGAGAGAATTTCAAGGAGAAGGTAATTAATAACCCCGGTGAGAGCAGTTACTGTAGCGATGGAGCTGAAAACAGATTGCAGCAGGGTATGTACCTGGGAGGGAAAGAAGCAGAGACATGCTTTCAAGAAGTTTGCCTCCGGTTGGTGTGACCGAAACTTACGACTATCACATGAAAGCTCGAAAAGTGACAAAACTGCACTGTTAAGATAACGGCCAGACCTTTTCTATAGGGCTCTACGGGGCTATAAAAGCCCCCACACGATTCTTGCTTATTGCCCAGCGAAGCTTTCTACATATCTATGCATATTTTTTTAAGGAAGGAAAGGTTTATTTGGCTCACAGTTTGTGGAGGTTTCAGTTGGTAACCTCCTGGCTCTGAGGCAGGGTGGCACGTGGCAGAGGGGCAGCCGTTCATGGTGGTGGGAGACAGCAAAGTAACCAGAGCACAAGGGGCAAAGGGACTCTCTGCATACTTCTGAATGACTACAGTGTGATAGAAGCTTCCTTAGGCTCTGGGGAAAACAGCAGGCTAGGACAGATGTTATAACCCTCAGGTGTATTGCACCGTGCGACTTCCCTTCCTCCGGTTTATTCAGATGTGTGGATATTGGCAAAGTCAGGTTGTTCCTGACTCATGCTGACTGTCTGGTCTGGTAGCTAGGAAGTCTTGCAAGGTTTATCATCTACCCCTGAGCAATAGGGGTGACCTGTGCTGGTCCCTTGGGAGCTAGTCTCTCTCTGGTATAGAAAGATGGTCTTTGCCACACAGAATCTGAAACTACAACCCAATGCACAGTTGCACAGTCTATAGACCAATCCTGAGATCCTGTCTCTCAGCATTTGAACATTTACAGGACATATTTTGAAAGATCATCTTTAGTTGTTCAAATGCATTTGTGCCTGCAGAAGATGAGGTTCCGGTCCCACCCTTTCAGCAAAAGAACAGAGAGATGAATCCCTGTTGCTACTGTTGGAAAGAGAAGGCTGTCTGAATATTAATCAGGCAGAGAACATGAGGATTTATAATGCGACGGTGTTAACGGTCCCTACAGGGGCACATTCCAGAGCCTACTTGGAGGATACATTTTGGATACAGAAAGTTAACACAGCAAAACCAGTTAATCTATCATGGTGTTAGCTCAGCGTTATTTTAAGAAGGCTTCTAAGTCAGGAGGCATGAAATAACTTTGCCCAAAGAGCTAGGAAATAACTATTTGAATAACTAGCTAGGTTACTTCTGACTTCACAATCACCTACCAAATAAAGGACTTCAAATTGCCTACACAAACCTCTCCCCCTCCTCATAAACTCTCCATTATATTACATTTTACTATAAAATAAGTGTTTGAAGCATCACAGTACCACATGTAATTTCCTATTTAAATATATCAAGACTTTGTAAGACTAGAGGAAACAGACTGCTAGAGACAGACTAAGGACATGGTAGGTTATCTCAGGCGAGGCAAATGTTCTCCACATCAGGCAGTGCTCTAAGTCTGAAAAACTGACCAGGTTGACCAAGAAGCAGAAATAACTATGGAAATAAATCCACGTGAGACAATGCTTAATGTACAGAGCTCATCTTTGCAGGCCTATTCAACCAGATGGCCGTTTGAAGCCAGGAGTTTTTCCTCAGCAAATACGGAAGTGGGAGGGCGAGGCAGAATGATAATAAAATGTGGGCAAGGCTCTTATGTCTAAAATAGCATTCTGTGCTGTCTTCCACCGCTTACCTTTGAACTGCTTCTCATTTTAAAACCCACTCATAGTCATGCACACTTGCTGAAATCTCTGGCGATAATGAACTATGCCAAATTTGTGCTTTAGAAATCAGAGTAAGAACTCATACTAAGTGTGTGGAGGGGGGAGGAGGGAGTCTGCACTGCTGAAAGCAACAAACAGCAAAAGATTCTTTTTGGCCTCAGAATTCTACACATCTGTGAAATTTCAATGAAGAGTATTCTAAGAACTTTGTGACACACGAATTCCTCTCTAGTATAAATTTCCAACGAATTCAAACCAAGTTTCCCTGACTAAGGAGAAAGAATTTGATTGCAGAATACTTTCACTTCTCTTGAAAAAAAAAGTGTGTGTGTGTGTGTATGTGTGTGTGTGTGTGTACTGTCCTGTTTTACGGCCAGATTTGTCAAAAAGCTAACTTGAAATGTGTTTTAGATAAGTCATTATTCTGCATTCTTATTCTATTCTGATATTAGAAGTATCAGTAGTGATATTTTCTTGGGTTTGGACAATTAAGCAAAATGTAAATTTAACCTTTTATGGCGGAAACTTCTTGTGAGACAAAGTTTGAATGGCGGTGTTAACACCGGACAATCAGATTTATAACCCGCCTCCTTTACATAACTGGGTGCCTGGAAAAAGGATTTTAACCTGGTCCACAGTTAATTTGTAATGACAAGGATTACAGGATTTGTTTCAGTCTTAACTTTAAAATATAATCTTAGAATTTTTGAACCTTAGCTTAGAAAAATGTCTTGATTTGGGCCCAATTTCCTAACACTCCCTGAAGAGTGTGACTGAGGAGGAAGAGGGGAAATTGTTATAGGAGGCCGGAGATCTTCCGCCCCTGCCAGCCAATTCCATTTAGACAATCAAGGTGGCAGGTGCCAGGAGAACATTGGGAGAGGCAATGGCTTGTTTATTCCGGCGACTCTTAATTATGTTGTGAAAATAACAGAGATGGGTGATCACACTGACTACCGAGCCCAGGGAGAGAGAACACTGGCTCAGTGTACAGCCGGAAACCTTTGGGAGGACACGCCACAGGTTTGACAAGCAACCTGACGCTCTCACTGTCACTAACAATGCCACCAGTCTACTTTTCCTGGAGCTGCAGACCGAGCGGGTCTGCCGGGAACCTACTGTACATATAGGGATGAGGCGGCTGCCAGCCTTCACCCTGAGGGCCCGCACTCTCTCCCCGGCCAGGGGCTAACGAGGCCGAGGACCAGGGCTGGCGGGCCGTTCAGGGCGGAGAGGGGCCGACCCCGAGCTGCTCTTCCTCCTCCACCACTCACGTCTTCGCTCCTAGCAGCCCCTCTTCCTCCTCCTCCGCGGAGGCGCTTTCCGCGGCGGGTGCTGGCCTTTCTGGAGGCAGAGGCGGTGGGGGCGGCTGCCTGGCGTCCTCTCGTTTCCTTGGCAACCGGGCCTCCTCCCTCCTCTCGCGGAGCTCGGGGCGCGGGGCGTGCGGGCGGGGCGGGGTGCGGCCCCGGCGGTCCAGAGCTTACACGTGGGCGCCGCGCCGGTTGCCGTGGGAACGGGGCCGGATGCAGCGCGATGACGGCTGCAGGCGGGGAAGAGATGCTCGAGGAGGAGGCGCACTGGCTTTGTCTTGTCCAAGCCCGGATCCAGATACGGAGGCCTTCTCTCCTCCCCTGACTGCCGCCCTGCAGTGTAAAGAACGGGATTCGCAAATAAGGGAGGAAAATTTTTGATCGAATAAAAAACTATGAAATGTGATGTGTGGAAAGATTCTGTAGCCCTGGAGATTGAGCTCTGCGTGGCACTGCCAGCTGAAATGCTCTAGTCCGACATGAAAAGGGAAAAATAAATTACTGAGGGAGGCACGCGATCTGCAGAATGGGGCGCAGAGCGCAGGCCCTTGGTTACCAGTGACCTTCACTGACTTCCCAAGGAGACCAGTGCCCACCAGAAGCCCTGCTCGCCTGCCTCTCCGCCAGGCTTGTTTTTGTCTGTGGTTCTCATAGGCAAAGATGGCTTTCCCATTTATTTTGTATTTTTAGGCGCGCAGTAATTTCACAGCCGATGTCAATTTAGGGCATTTTAGATTAAGAGGAGAGTAGGGAAAAAGAATAGAAATTCTTGGACGTGCACCGGTGCTCGGAATCTCCCTGTGTCTCCCAGTGGTGTGGAAGCAGGCCCCACTTTTGGTGGGGGTCCTGTCCTGTGAAGTATGGCGCGTTCTGAATACTACCCCACCTCCATTTGGAGTTCCACGACCTCTTTAATTGCACTGCTGTTAATCGGGCCTCCTAACCACACTTTGGCCCCCGCCCTCCACACCTTATCCCCACCAGCTCCCCTGTCCTATAGGGAGCACAAGTCAATTGTCTTCCGCCTCACTGCCTCTGGAATAATTCCAAACTCCTGACTGTGGCTTTTCTCTGTTCTTTCCCCAGGCAAGCATTTTTGGTTTCGTCACTCCCACTGCGACCAGACAGGCCTCCGTATTACACACGCTGCACCTTATTCTTTGCCTTTTACAACATGGGCCTACTGCAAGCTAGACCAAATGTACTTAGGTGAAGCCGGGTTTGAGCATTTTTACATCTGACCCTCGAGAATCTCCCAGAAATACCTAGGATGTTTCCAACCCACATTCTGTTCTTATTCTCACTTGGCTATCAAGTTTGCTTATGAAAGCACTAACTGTAAGGATTTAACCTACAATCTCTCTCGAGGATCTTTGTCTCTGAAAAGATTCTAAGTTTTAGGAACACTGGATTGAAACTAACAGTGACATGCTAAGTAGGAAACATGTTCTCCATGTCCCATGGAGCTGGGATCCATCTCAAATAACGATAATTATAATGATGAATGATAATCATTAATAATGATTAATGATTTAACAGTGGAGGAAAGTTGAAACCCTGGGAACGCGGTTGAAGAGAAATAACAGGACCAAGGACACAGAAGAAGAACTAGAATCCGTGCTCAAAGGCAAGGCTCCTTATATCCAACACCTAGATGTGGCCCACTAGTAAAATAAAGCACCTTAGACCCAGATTTTTCTTCTTCTATCTTGAGGTCGATACACAACAATACTATCTACCTCAAAAAACTGCTGTAAGGGTCAAATGAGAGAGATCAAACAAAATACTTAACGTCAAACCTGCACAAAGTAAGCACTCAATAATTGGTAATTTTGGTTTCTAAGGCGTATTGTAAGATTTTACTTAATGCACTAGAGTATAAATCACAAATACGTTAGGATTTTTAAATCAGAAGGTATGGAAAAGTCATTTCCTACCTCAGTTTTAAACTCTTCTACAGTTCAAGTGTTTTAGGAAATTAAGTTCTGTGAAGACTCATGGTGCCCTGGAAAGAGAATGATAGCCTTGGAGGTCACACCCCAAAAAGCTAGGGAGGAATTCGAACTTTAATGCTTCGTGAGTAAACTTAACTTTGGCGCGAAAATTACAAATACGATTAATTCTAGCATTAAAAAGTGAATTACTAAAGCAGAGAGACATCGAATTGAAGAGAAAAAAAATATCATCCAGGGTGAAGGGTGAATAATCCACTTCCAGGGTGAAGAAAGGACCCTAGTCTTCGATACTTTTTGCAGTGTTTCCGGTGGATGATAAGTGAGGAGAAATCACCTCAGCAGAACGTGGGTTCTAGCGACTGAGCTAGTTTGTGTTTGCAAATAAGCACTAAGGAGTTATTTAGTTGAATCTGAGTTGGACAAAGGACAAATTCAAATATAAAATTTCAGAAGTAGACTGTGTTTTAAGCTTCAAAAATAACATGTTGGAGGAAAATATTTATCTCAGTGCAAACTGAGACACTTTCTGGAGGGATAGTCAGACTTTCTAAGCTTCTCAAGGCTTCTAAAAGCAGGCTGTCCGGTAGTGGCCCGGAGACCTGGTTCAGCTGCCCAGTTGCACTGCCACAAACAACCCACTGTCTTTTTACCCAGGAGGGAGGGAGGGAGAGAAAGAGGGAAGGAGGGAGGTAGACAGAGACCGAGACGGAAACAGAGACAGAGAGACAGAGAGACAGAGAGACAGAGAGACTAAGTAGGCCTCTTTATCCCTATCTGCTCTTTGTTACTATCTAATCAGAAGTTTTCCTACAGGACACAGAAGTTCATGCCAAGTAGATGGCCTCACTCACATGTAACTTAAACAGCGACATTTTGCCTTGAATTCACATGACTAATGGATTCTCATTAGGTGAAATCAATGCGCGGGTGTCACCTTCACTCAACACACTCAGCATGAGCTTGGGATTTTGTTTGCAAAAAGAATTCCTAGGGGTAGCTTTCGTGAGCAGGGGGCTGTGGGTTTGTCAGTCCCTTAGAGTTTCCTGGGTTTTTCTCCAGGGCAGTTTTGTGCGGGGACTTGCCGGGTTTGTTTTAAAAGCTGGCTAATGATATATGCAGTACCCGGTGGGCCGCTGTGACATTCTGCATACACCCCATAGCTATGACATAGATGAGGGGCACACAATGTGACAATCTTTTAATCTCACCTAGTAGAAGTGGTCCTATACTGAGGTCATTAACATGGCTAGAGACCTTGGGAGGCTGCGTCAGAGGCGAGCCCCTTGACTGACTGCATTTTAATGGAAGTCGCTGCAGACCCAGCACCTGGTTCTCGATTTTGTAGAATCAGAGAATCCATTTTTGTTCATTCAGAACTGATCATTTTAGGAACTGATTCCCAATGTCCCACTCATTGAGGACTTTAATTAATCTTCTATCTGGCCAATTTATTTTCTCTATATTTCTAATTTTATTATTACTTCTTATTAGTCCCAGAGAATAAAACCAGCAGGCTAGTCCTGGTCATTATGTAAATAAGATACTCCCTGCCAGTGGAAAAGCATTCCCAGGAGACTGATATCAGATCAGAAGGTTTGTTTGGTGAATATTGAATTAGATCAAAGGGTATTGCATAGTCTTAAGGGATTTGCCGAGCAGGTTGTGGAGATGTGAAGAAACACCTTCCTCCCTTCAGGTACATTTCGGTCTGGATAATGTATGTTGATCGTTCACCTCAGTGCTTGTGGAGATTTACCATGTCTGTGTCTCAGTTAGGCGCCTTCTTGCTCAACATTATGGGGCCATTTTCTTCTGTTCATCCCATTGCCGGCATCTTTGGGAACTGAGAAGCCCTGGGTTAAAATCCCAGCAATGATACTTGCTGTGCGACAATGAATAACTTTCACCACTCTTTGAACTTTCCATAGTTAAAATCAGCATAATCAGAACCTCCTCCACAGGTTGCTGTGAGGAGTAACAAAACCATGAACTTAAAGTTAGGGGCATTGTGTCTCATGCACAGTAGCTAGTCAACAAATGGTAGCTGTCACTGTTATTTATATTACATGTGTAGATTTAATTCTCCTTGCTGAGATCTGAGGCCACCTCAAGATACACCATCTACAAGTGCATTAAACATGTCTGCAGGTTTATTGCACCCCTAAGTGTTAGCCTTATGTTAGTAATATCATTGTGGTTGATTTATTATAATAACATATAATAATAATTATTATTATTACTATTACTATAGTACTGGAGCTTGAACTCAGGCTCTTTGCATTTGTACATTCACAGTCCTATTTATTTATTTATTTATTTGAGACAAGATTTCATCAAGTTACCCAGGCTGGGCTCAAACTTGCAATCCTCAGCTTCCCAAGTAACTGGGATTACAGGAATCCACCATTAGTCCCAGCAATTTTCTATTATTTTTCATCCTGAATTTCAGGGAGGGACTTTTTTTTTTTAAACCTCATGTCTAACTGTGAGGGTGTATTCAGTTTAGGGCTTGCAGCCATCCACGGACAGCATGAAATTTAGTAATGTCTGTTGGGCTTTCAAAGATGAGATATTTGAGATCCAATTCTTTTGTGGAATAAAGTAGTTTGTTAGAAATCAGCAAACTCTCTAAATTAAATTTTTTTTTTTAAAAGCGTGTCCTTTGGGAGATCCCTGAAGTTTTCCTTTTTTGGAATTGTAGCTCGTCCATTGTGCTGTTTTATAAAAAGGAGGCAAACTCATTAAAGTTTTTGGATCCTACAGTGCTGAAACATTTCTGAAACGCTAAAATGAGCTTTGATTTCTTTATCCATTTTAGAAGTTTTAGACTTTTCAAAACCTTTCCTTATGGCAATTGATGCATCTGATACAAAATTGGATATGATTACAAGAACTTGGAGAACAGGAAACATATTGCTTTTTAAGTTTCTGAAAAAGTATTACCAAAGGAAAGAATTTGACTTATGTCCAGAAGGAGTATCTGATTTGCTTGGACTCTGGATAAACTCAAGCCATACATGTTTGGCCACGGGTTGAGTCTGTGAACTGATCCTTGATTCCCAAGCAGACAGTCTTCAGTAGCTACGACGGCTTCAAGAATTCCACGGGGGCATTAAGCATGTTTCTGGACAAAGAAATATTGAGGCAAAACCCACTCCCCCTCCAAAAGAAAGAAAGAAAGAAAGAAAAGCAGAGAACACAGCACTGAGCAACTCTTGGGCATTGGTGAACTGCACGTTGGTGAATTGCACCTTGGTGAATTGTATCTTGGTGAATTGCACCTTGGTGAATTGTATCTCGGTGAATTGCACCTTGGTGAATTGTACCAGGGGACGCTGTGTTGGACACAAGTGCAGACCAGATGAGGGAGAGAGTAGAGCTACGAGCAGAAGGCAGCATGGTAGAGGAGCTGGGGCGGAAGCCTCCTCTCTGATCAATGTCTTCGGGTAGTTGCCATCACTGGAGGTTTTGCTCTGTAGAGCGCCCTCTGCGTGCTTGGGGAGGAAGAGGGGACCCCTCCGGTCACCATACTACGCAGGTGAGCTTTCACTCCAGACAGAGCATGTCAGTGTCTGTCTTCTTTTCTCTTCAGAGCTCTTTCTTTTGTAGTTCTCTTTTGAATTTTTTTTTTTTCTAATGACACAGAAGAACATGAGATTAGTTGCAGACTGATTCTTTATCTCTGTGGTTTCTTATTGCCTCTACCCCACCCGAAGATGGCTGCTTACCTCCCCTTCACCTAGACTTAGGTGTTCAGGGGCAGGAAGGGTCATCCTCAAGGTACAGGTGGAGACTAAGCTTGGAACAGCCGGGAAGGAAAAGAAGAGCCGGATAAGCACAGATGGGTCACCAGGGCCTGCTGCTGGGACTCACAACGGTGTGCAGCAAAGCAGTGGATCCGGAACATTCCATCCATGCATTCAATCAACAAGTAATTACTGAATGCCTAGTAGGTGTCAAGGACAATTTAAACATAAACAAATCAATAAATTTATGCTGACAAATAACAATTAGTGGCTGCTAGTGGGGTGCATTGACACTGACTGTTGGGAGTGGTGGCGGGGCGAGTGGGAGCTATTCGGATGATGAAGATGGTGAGACCTAAACAGCCAGGAAGAGCCAGCCCTGTGAGGGTGGAGCAAACAGGATGTGAAGGTGAGAGGACGCTCCAGGGAGCAGGGAACCAGAGGAAGGCAAGTGTGGCTGCTGAGGCTGTTGAGCTTGGAGTTACTGTGTGGACAGCGGAAAGCCATGGAATGGTTTTGAGGTGTGTGTGCTCCTGTGTACCTGCGCTGCATGCGTGTATGTGTGGGTACCTGTCTGACATGGCATGGGCAGCACACTGTGGGGGCCCACGGGGAGGACTTGGTCCTTCTGACCTCGGGATTCCTGTCCCAGGCTTTGAGAAAATCTCAAGCTGCCCCCAAGCACACGCTTGTTCACTGGCACGAGACAAGATGATCAAAGACAAACTTTCAAAGGTGTCTTTCCAATTCCAGCACACTGACGTGACCCGATGTCCTGCATTAGGTAAGTGCAGCCTGATTTTTAACTTTCAGTCTCTTCTCACATGCTTTTCCTCATAATATCCTGTTTGGTGCCTTTGTGTCACACACTGAATCTATTTATTTATTTATTTATTTATTTATTTTGTCTTTTTGACACAGGGTCTCACTGTGCGGTTCAGGCTGGCCTTGAACTCACTTTGTAGCCCAGCCTGGTCTCAAGCTCACAATGATCCTCCTGCCTCAGCCTCCCGAGTGCTGGGATTACAGGCGTGCGCCACCACACCCGGCCCTCACACCCTGAATCTTGTTCCTTTTACCCCTTCTGCTCCTCCTCCTCCTCTCTTTCCTCTTCCTCCTGCTTACCCCTGCTCCCCCCCTGCACTGGGAATTGAACCCAGGGCCTCCACACTGAGCTACAGCCCCAACCCTTTTTTAATTTCTTAAACATTTGGGACAGGGCCTCACTAAATTGTCCCAGCTGGGCTCAAACTTGTGATCCTCCTGCCTCAGCCTTCCAGAGTGCTGGGCCACTATGCCTGGCTTTTTTTTTCTTCCTTTCTTGACCTCTTCTACTTCTTCCTCTTTTCTTCCTCCCCCTCCTATCTTCGTCCCCTAATTCCCTATCTTCAATTCCCTGCCGTTCTCATTACGGGTCAGTATTAAATGCCAAACCACAGCTCTCAGATTTCTATTTTCCCAAACAAATGTCTTGGCTGGTTTTATAGACTTGTAATTCTATTTTGTAATTTTCTCCTTCTATCAAGTCCGTTCTGCTTCCCTCACCCCGTGCCCAGTCTCTTTCCCACTCTCCCCTCCCTCCTCACCCTGACCCCAGAGTTACTGGGTTTTTAGAAGGTCAACAGGAAAAAGCCCTTTTCCTAACTCTGTGGAAGGAAGGTGTGAAAGGTACCCTGGTGTGACACTGCTCTCCCGGCGTCAGCACAGTGGAAGGTGGTTCTTGAAAACCAGACAGAACAGAAGGTATCAGCGTGCAGGGTCCTCTGCGGCTCACTGTGCCCTCTGAGTCAGGATGAGAGAACATTCTTAGATCATGACTTAACCACACTCAGTCCTCACACAAATTCCTGGACATGTGCAGAGCGGGCTCTCCCAGCAAGCCCGAGCACAGGCGTGCGGGGCGGGCTTGTCAGCTCCTCTGAGCTGCTGCCTCCACAAAGCCACCTTCTGAGCCAGTTAGTTTGCATTCAAAGAGTGTTTTAAAATAGAGCCAATTCCTGTCTGGCAGATATGCTACATGTAGGGCCTCTCCTGGTCATAGTTCCATGCTTGTATGCTGCGGTGGCTGGGTCTCTGCCTTGGGGTTTTGGGGATGCCTGACTTCACACTTTACCACAAAGCCGTTTGGGCAAATTCCTGTCAGAGAGAAAAGATCCATGATGTTGTCCATTTCCAGAATGAGGCAATAGAGACTTGATACAGTGGCAACTTGTCCTTACTTCACCTGCACCTGGGGCTGTGCATGTGTGTTTAACACGAGTGGCTTATCTGGGTGAATGAAGACATTAATCTAATTGAAAAATGATTGAATTACAAAGACAGGAAAAAGCATTCGGTTGGCAGCATATGGGGTCAGAAGCCGCTGCTAATGCAATATTTCATCAATTGCCTCATTGCTATTCTTTCATTGATGTGATTTAGCTTCTCAAGCAGCTCTTATCAGGGCTAGCTTTCGCTGGTACACTGCACAGATGCCTTATAATCATTGCAATGTGTTTACTTAAAAAATTTTAAAAGCAATTAAGGAACTTTAAATATATTAGTACCCGTGTGTGTGTGTGTGTATGTGTGTGTGTGTGTGCGTGTGTGTGGTGTGTGCACGCGCATGCATACACATCCACAGGGAGATTTTACAAACCTTCAGACAAGGGCCCTGAGTGAACCCTAGGACAAGTGTTCAATTCATACAAGGCAATGCCCTTCATGCATTTCAAAGAGCCTCATGCACACTAATGTTAAGCTTTTTTCATACCCATTGAATATACCATTATCTCTCTTTAATACACTGAAGAAACCGGAGGACAAAGAGTTTCCCTGTGCTCCTTATCCAAGGCCAACAACTGTTGCTGGAACCTTGAGCTTTCTGAGTGCCAGGCACATACTTGCAGCATATCTCCAGCGCCAGAAAACAGTGGTGGGTCAGTTTGTTTAAAAAAGTCTGATAACCCTATGATTGCGGGGAGTGTTTTGATACACTTTCCTTTTATTTGTTTTAATGCAAAGCGAGTCATCCCAGTGATCCTTCTCCTAGAGCCCTACTGGGGACGGAGCTAACACGGTGAGGAGGCCACATGGGAAAGGGCAGAGGCAGCATTTTGGCAGCATGTAAGGGAGTGTGTGTGCATGGGTGGTAATATCTCCGTGCCCGGACCTGCCCGGCGCCTCTTCCCCTTGTTTCAGAATGTGTCTAGAGTTTGGGAAAGCGGGCCTCGATTGATGCAGAGGTTTGCAGCCTCCTCTTCCCCAAGTGCCCTGGGTTGGATGGTAGGCTCTGCTGGCACTCACCAGAGGGCCCAGGAGGTATAATCACATATTAATTCATCAAATGCGTGTGAAGCCCTTGGGTGCCACGTTCTGCGCCTTCCAGAAGACTAAGAGGCCGGTCTGTGTGCTTGTGGGGGAGGGAGGTAAACAAGACCATGGAGTCAGCGCTAAGAGGAGGGAGGTGTGGGCATGGGGGAGGGGAGGGGAAGAGGAAGGCTAACGGGAAAGTTCCCACGGCCGGGAACAGTGAGGGCCTCCAAGTATCGCCCGAGGCCGCATCAGCGGTGCCCACTGGTGCGTCAGCTCCCTTCCGGGGGAAGCGTTTCTCAGCAGTGCCAGACTCTGGCCGGACTGCAAGCTGGATGACGTCAGCTGTCAGCTCTCCCAGCGTTGTCACTGGTGCCCTTTTCCTGCCTCGTGCACCATTTTCTTCTCCCTGTCTGGAGGAAGATCCCAAACAGTTTCATCAAAAGCTGTCTGGGGCAGGTATAAATAACCGACCTGGAGGTGCACATGGGAGCACATGCATGCCCTGTGCCTCAGAGCTTCAAGCTGAAAGGGCCGCAGGCTCTAAGAAGAAGAGTTCCCTTGAGAGGACTGGAAGTTCCTGGCGCCCTGGGTCCACATGTTCTGGATAGTTGCCTGCTCTTTCTGCACTTAGAGCTGACCTTCTTTCCAAGCATTCAGTCCGACGTGTTTTTTGCCTCCCTGCCCTATATTGTGGCTGTGTGATAAGGCCCGGGTGGAGGCTGATAACTGCAGTCTCAGACCTTTTGTTTGGAAATACCTCAAGACAGCAGAAACGACTGCCTTGGAGAAAAACCAGTGAAGAAAAATACAGTTGCGGTAAATGGGACATTTGATGTTCCCCGCTAAGTGTACCAGATAACCTCGTTCCTTGCTTATCCTGAAGGACAGAACTGGCTGAGTGTGTGATGCGGAGGGTGTGTGGATAGATGTACCGGAATCATATTCCTAACGTTGGTGGAAAGAAGGGGGAAATGGCCAGGAGCTTCACATTATGCCAGGATTCTCTCCAGGGCCATATTTGGGTGTGTAAAAGTATTCCACCGGCGTAAAGTACAGTCAGACCTCCAGATCCACAGGTTCTGCATCCATGGATTCAGACAACCTCAGACGGAAACTATTTTTTAAAAAATGTATCTGCTAAACACAAACTTTTTGCTTGTCATTATTCCCTAAGTAATCCAGAAAAATAATTTCCATAGCATTTACACCATTTTAGTTATTATACATAATCTGGAGATGATTTAAAGCATATGAGATGACACATCTAGGTTACATGCAAATAATGTGCCATTTTATATAAGGAGCTGAACGTCGTGGGTTTTAGTATTCTGAGGTGGGTCCTATAACCAATCCCCCAAGCATACCGAGGGCCTATCTACTGATTTGGATTTACGTACATCTAGCCAAGGTTGGGTTAGTGTCAGTCAGTCCCCTATGCAGTAAAGGATAGTAAATTGAATGTTTTTCAACCTCCAACTTAGTTCATAATGAGAAACTGTCTTTAAAAATGCAAGTACACTATATGCTTCAAATAAAATTTCATGAAGTGGACACCTCTTAGCCAGTGCTGATAGAAATTTAATATGAACCACATAAGTAATGCTATATTTTCTAGGGGTCATATTTAAGAAAGCAAAAAGAAACAGGTAAAGTTAATTTTAATAGTATATTTTATTAACTCCACTATTTTAAAACATCATTTCAGCATGCAGTCAATTTAAGAC
>NW_004955478.1:8880790-8920577 GCF_000276665.1 Chinchilla lanigera | reverse complement strand
ACTAAATATGCAAAGTCTGATATATATTTTTCACTTCCAGTGCATTTCAGCTGAGATTGGTCACATCTCAGGTGCTGAGGAGCAACACCTGCTTGTGAGAGCCTTATACAGGGAAGCTTTTGGTAACTTCAGTGGCAGTAATTTAGATACCTTTCTAGATCAACCATTTACAGTGGGGGAATCAGAGTGCCTTGGAAGCCTCGATACTGTTTGGAGAGTGAATTGAAAAGTCCGAGTGTTAGAACTCGGTCTTCCGGTCCAGAACTCTCTCAGTAGCTTGCTATGAAAATGAAAAAGCTGTGCACATGCCTCCTCCGTGTGTGTGAAATGAATGTCCTTTGCTGGTGATTAGATACAAAGGAGCAATTAACAGCGCAGATGCCTACTCTCCCAGCACTTGCTCCCAAGCCACTGAGACCAAAGAATGGAGGAGGGGGAGGAACCTTGGAGATCACATCAAATTGTGTCTCTCCTCTCTTTAGGCATTATAATCCATTAGGGAACATCAGGATAATACTCATCGGATGTGATGTCCCACCCAAAGGAGTCCGGTTCAGTTGGCCAGAGGTGGATCTAGGCATCAACATTTTCTAAAGTCCCCCAGGTAATTCAAATGTATGGGTTGGGCCACTGAGACAGAAACAACCGTTTCATAGTCCAAACCATTCATAGGCAGAGAGACAGAGGGTAAGTGAGATAAGTGAGTCATCCCCCAGCGTGTGAGAGGCAGAGTGTGGCAAAGAGTCCAGGTATTCTTCTCCACTCCATCTGAAATACAGAGAAACACTGCAATAATATGTCTATTGTTGGTTATTTTCCTGGGTGATTCCAGAATTACTCTCATGTTGAATTGGGATACACTCCCCAGCTCAACCTAGATTAGAGATAAACTGCAGGAAAGGGCTTTTGTCAAGTGTGCCGGCTCACGCCTGCGATCTCAGTACTCAAGAGGCTGAGGCAGGAGAATCACTGTGAGTTTGAAGCCAGCTTGGACTACATAGTGAGTTCAAGGTCGGCCTGAACTACACAGCAGGACCTTGCCTCAAAAGAATCAAAACAAAACAAAAAAAGAAAAGAGAAAGAGAAAGGGCCCTGATCCTTATTTCCAGAAGATATTCAGAGCAGTTATAATCTGATGAGTCTGAGGGAGGACTGCAGGTCAGCATGCCCCCTATTTCAGGTCCAACTGGGAGCAGAAACTATATTTTATTAGAGTTTTATAAGCAGAGATAGGGAGGGACCCCAAAGGAAAAAAACACTGGGAATTGGATCAGTCTCTTCCTCACCCACACAGCCTGTTAGATGACTCACTTCTAGAGGTCTGACACAAACTGTGCAGGTCCCAAGCAGATATGTGTATGGTGGCTGGGTAGGTACTCCGGCCAACCAGCGGGCGGACTTCGTGAGCTGAGCGGCTTGGCCCAGCTCCTGCTCCGTCTTGCCATCTAGGACACTGTGCAGGTCCAGTATGCTCAAAGCTTCTAATTGCTCAGAAAAGCTGGAAATTTGGGGCTTTGGCTGTTTCTGGTCTTCTGAAATATCCTGATTTGTGAATGTGGGTGACTAATTCAACTTTTAGGAAAACACTGTAAGGGTCAAAGAAAGTTGATTCGTGAGTTATATTCTGCGTGTAAACCCTCAGAGTCCGACCTTTCAGGTAAGTCCACGCCTTCATGTTCTTCGCTGATCTTAGTGGTTCCCAAAATGTTGGCCTAATACTGTCATCCTTCTCCCCAAATCGCGTGAGACTGGTGAAATAAGAGTCGGTATCGGAAGGAAAAGTAACCCAACAGTACTATCTCAGATGCCCTTCTAAAGGTTACTCATTTCCTCATTTTCCACATGGTTATTTCCTGGGTGTGGCCCCTACACAGTGTCATACATTTGCACCATGAAACTGAATTTAAGTTCATTACAGTTCACAAAATCTCATACAATTCGTTTAAAAAATTCTTTCTGAAAATAAAGTGAGTCCCAGTTACTAACATCACCTTAAGACGGACACTAATTCTGTAAAACACAACTATATATACAGAAAAATGTCTTCATTTGCTCTAAAATGAAATGGAACTTCCCACTGTGGCAGTCAATGGCACCTTCTTGGCCAACGAAATGATAACAAAATAAAAATTCGAATTACCCTTCACACAGTTTCCATTTCAAGAAAAAACACCCTGGGTAAATACTTAGCCCAGCATGACATTGAGAGCTCTTGATTTGAAATAATCTAAGGTATTAGTAATAACGAGTGAACCCTTTTTAATTAACAGTTTGAGTTGGTGCTAAATTATCGTTTACTCTGAAGTATTTATAAAGCAAACATAAATATAAGTTTTTTATGAAGCACATTCGAGATTAAGATACAATATGTATGTCTTCTGCTCCTTGGTTATTGTCCCTACACACAACCCTGAGTTTTGCCGCAGTTCTTTTTATAAATGTAAAAATCCTAAAATTAGAATGTGTGCTGTGTGAATCTGTTTCAGGTATATTTCTGAGAGCAGTTCCACTGTCCTCAGATAACCAGAGGTGTGTAACAATTTCTGACAAAAAGTGATTATATTTTCTTTATCTCACACCTTCAAGTCTTTGCCAAGCTGCTTGGCTTCTAATTTGAGCCATGCTGCCCACATATTTTAACAAGAGAATTTTTGCATAATTTCACTCTTCCTATTTTTATCTGTTTGTATGTATTTATTATTTCATATGTGATGATGCAAAGCTGGTTAAAAGGTCTCATTTATATTCTTATCCGTATGGGGACTGAGCTACTGTCTTTGTACTGTTTATAGAACCCTCATTGTAATATTCAGATTTGCTGGCGAAGGGCCCTTTCTAACACATTCATACGCCCTCCATTCCCTTCTCAGCTGTATTTATGGAGTCTATATGATTTATTCAAGGCTAATAAAAACAGTATAAAAGAATGGGTCTTGGACTCATCCATCCACGGAATTTTGTAGCACTTTTAGATGGAGGTTTGTCTCATGTTCTCTTTTTTTCACCTTAATTAAAACAACAACAAAACAGCATTAGTCCAAATGAGTGACAGTTGGCAGATCTGCCTTCTTCAACTGGAAGGGCTCCAGAGTTTCTGATACTTGGAGATGGACACATAATTACCTCCTGTCTGTGACTATTTTCTTCCAGGCAAAGCCCAATGTTTATTGTAAACTATCTGCCATTAAAAGCTGTAATAGCAAGCCTTATGTTCCCAAACCATAAATTTGACTTCACTGTTTTTTTAAATTTACCTTTATATTTTATTATATTCTCTGAACTATTTCATTTTGAAGAAAGTTAATGGAAGAATGAAAATTCAACAAATTTCATATTCATGCTTTAAAAAAAATATATGTTTAGAATATACCCGGACATCCCGATGGCCACTTTCTGGATATTGGCAGCTTCTATGTAACTATTAGATGTAATTGCTATTAGTATATCTCCAGTTAAATGGTCCAGAAAATGCCCTAAAAATTTAGTTTAACCAGACCACATAGACTGGGGGAAGTGGTTCTCAAACTGTTTGGTCTCAGGACTCCTTTATACTCTTAAAAAGTTTTGAGGGCTCTACAGAGCTTTGTTTGTGTGGGCTATAGCTATCAATATTTAGAAATTTAAAAATTAGACATTTTAAGTATTTATTGACTAACTAAAAAGTAACAATAAATCCTTACATGTCAATATAAATAACATTTAAAACTAATTTTTCTAAAGCAAAAGAAATTAGTGAGGAGAGAGGGGTTGTTTGGGACTTTATTTGACTGAATAGGGTAAAGCTGGATGGTCCTACCTGCTTCTTCAATCTGTGGTAGTGTGCTGCTTTAGCTGAGATATAGGAGGAACATCTGCATAGCTAGGTAGTTGGAGAAGAGTGTATTTTAACAGCAATTTCAAGTAATTATGGATATTATCCAAAACTTGACAAGCTGTAGTTTCTTAAAGGTTAGTTGGAGTGTGGAATATAAAACGCTATCAGTGAACTTCTTTTTTAACTTTACCTTTTAAAGCAGTTTTATGTTTGCATCCAATTAAGTGGCCAGTATGCAGAGTTCCCGTATACCCACGCCATTTCCCTGTCATTAACATCTTGCATTACTGCTAAATTGATGAACCAATATTAATGCACTATTATTAACTAAAGTCCATAGTTTACATTATGATTCATTTTTTTTCAGATGTATAGTTCCACAGGTTTGGACAAATGTGTAGTTATATGTATCTACCGTTGCAGAATTATACAAAATATTTTCACTACCCTAAAAATTCCCTGTGCTCCTCCTATCCATCCCTTCTTCTCTTCTCTTGAATGCCTGACAACCACTGATCTTTTACTGTCTCTATAAATTTGCCTTTTCTAGAATATTGTATAGTAGGAATTATATAATATATGGGCTTTTCAGACTGGTTTTTTTCACTAAGCAATAAGCATTTGATGTTCCTGTATATCTTTTCATGGCTTGATAGCTCATTTCTTTTTATCACTGTGTAATATTCCATTTTTTATTAACTACAGTTTCATCCATTTGATTTCTGAAGGACATCTTAGTTGCTTCCAGTTTGGGGCAATTATAGGAAAAGTTGCTATAAACATTTGTGTGAACATAAGTTTTCAGCTCTTTGGGGTAAATACCTAAGAGTGTGATTGCTGGATCATATGGTAATGCTGTGTTTATTTTTGTAATATTTTTGTAAGAGTGTCTTTTGAAGTACTTGTACATTTTGCATTCCCACCAGTGACAAATGAGAGCTTCTGTTTCACATCTTTGTCAGTATTTTGTAATATTAGATTTTTAAAAATTTTAGCCATTCTAATACACATATAGCAGTACTGCTGATTTAACTTGCAATTCTCTAATGACGTAAGAAGCTGAGCTGCATTCATATGTTACTTTCTATCTGTGTATCTTCCTTGACGAGGTGTCTGCTGAGATCTTTTACCCGTTACTCAAATGTGTTGTCATTGTTGAATTTCAGGAGTTCTCTGTGTACTTGGGATGCCAGCCCTTTATCAGGTATGAGTTTTGCAAATATTTTCTCCCAGTCTGTGGCTTGTCTCTCTGTCCTCTTAAATCCGTGGACCTTCTAGGATACAGTTTCACACTAGCACCGCTGGATTCATGCTAAGGCGTCAGCACTTATACCCACCACTGTTTGTATAACATCAGTGCAAAAGTTAACACACACACAAAAGGCAAGTGACATCTCAGTATTATTGTGAAAATAATTTTGTGGACACACATCTAAAGCTCATAGACCATACTTTGAGAACCACTGACCTAGAGCAAACAAGGACAACCCATATTACAGTACTTCGTAGTTCAAACCTCAGTGAGAGCAAATATCTGAGTTTCCCAATGTGAAAGGTTAATTTGGCTTTCTGCAAAAAGGATTGAAAAGGCAGTAAGAAATGTGCACTGAAGTTGGTGCCCTAATTCATTGGACAGAGTCAATTTTGCTTACATTTTCCCACAATGACATTTTACAGAATACAATTTTTATTTTCTAAGAAATACAGTCTCATCAAACCTCCCAAACATAAAGACCCAACCCAAAAATAGGCATATGAGATGAATACACGCTTCTCAGATGAAGAAATGCAAGCAGCAAAATAAATATATGAAAAAATATTCAACATCACTGGTTGTTCAAGAGATACAAATTAAAACAACACTGAGATTCCATCTCACCCCCAAAAGCATGGCTACATCAAGAAATCAACCAATAACAAACGCTGGCGGGGCTGTGGAGAAAAAGGAATGTTTCTCCACTATTGCTGGAAGTGTAGACTGGTGCAACCACTGCGGAAATCAGTGTGGAGATTCCTCAAAAAACTAGAATTGGAGGTCCCAGTCCGTCCAGCTATTTCCCTTCTGGGTATCTTCCCAGAAGAATTAAAAACAGCATACCACAGCAATATATGTGCACTCATGTTTACAGCAGCACAATTTGTAATAGGTAGATCTTGGAAACAACCCAAATGCCCCTTAACTAAGGAATGGATAAAAAAGATGTGGTCTTTTTATACAATGGAGTACTACTCAGCCATAAAGAAGGATAAACTCGAGACTTTTATAGGTAAATGAATGCAATTCAAGACCATACTCACAAGTGAAATAAGCCAGACTCATATGCATAAACATCATATTGTTCTCCCTAGTGTAAGAAGCTGAAAAAGTAAATAAGATCCAAAATGTACAATAGATATTGTAAAATAGGAAGAAATTATTCAAAAGGAAAGAGAAACTGGAATGAGGAAAGAAAAAAGAAAGAAGAGAAAAGCAATATATATATATATATATATATACACACATGTAAGTTAAGATCATTATACTACTAATTTCTCTTAGTTCATTGAAAAGACAGGTTTGTGCTGTTGTTTGGACATTTAAGTGCCTATATCTTGTACTCTCTGAGTAACTAATTTAAAGATAACAATGAGCAATGTATTAACTATTGTTATTCTCTTATCTTGTTTTGAAATTTTGTTTTACTTTTTTCAACTTTAAAATAAAATTAAAAAAAGAAATACACTGTCTGTGTGTTATGTATATCAACTAAAGTTTATAAGCCAATTAATGTTTGCCAATGACCAAATCTCGGTAGATAATGCCCAGGGACAGTCCTATGATAGGCTTGTATACACAGACAAATACATAAGGCTCCAACATTTTCCTTCCCTTTTCTGAGAAGAAAAATATTTTAGTTTCTTCCAATAGATGTATTTTTCCCTATCCTTTCACTAAGTAAAATTTTAATTCCTAATATTACATATAAAACAAGAACAAAAAGACTATAAGGTAGAGAAAACAAGGCAAAACATCTGCAGAAGTCAGGACGTGAGGAACAATATTGTAAGGAGTTTCTTGGTTTTTCTTTCTGACTCTCAAAAATGGAGCCCAAGAGCCCTGCAACCCAGAAACGTCAACGGAAGTAGTCAAAACAGCCCCACCAAAGGTCTGCTCTCTCTAGAAGATCAGAAAAAGAGCAACCTAGCAAGATCAAAGAATTTTAAGCAGTGCTATGGTGTGATTTATGCCTCCCCAAAATTTATATGCTGAAGGTCTAACCCCTAAAGTAAGGGTATTTGGAGGCACAGCCTTTGGAAGATAGTTAAGGCTAAATGAGGTCACAGAATGTTATTTTTATTTCAGCTATCTAACACAGTTTTAAAAAACCAAAGAACAGAAAGACTAGTCTATTTACCCACTTTTGTCTAGAAAGGATAATGTTTGTTGGTGTGGTTCCAGTTGTATGGAGGGGAAGTAGTTCGCCTTATATTATGAATAGTGGACGGTAAAGGATGTAAAGAGAGCTCATTTTTTCTATATATTTCCCTTGAACTGGCAAACTGATGACACCAATAGACTGTGATGAGTTATAATGTAATGCCTAGATTACTCACTAAAACAGCTTCATAAGGCGATACATTCTAAAGCATTAAACATACATCAAAATGGAACTTTAAAGGATGTCTGAGTAACCCACAGAAAGGCAGAAAAAAAGAAAACAGAAATATAAAACAAAAATGATAGAAACAAACTAATAAAAAAAGAAACAAAGGATAAAATGACAGATTTAAGGTCTAATATATTAATAATTACATTAAGTGTAAATGGTCCATATGCACAAATTTGTTTGTTTTTTGTTTTTTTGTTTTTTTCCGGTACCGGGAATCGAACTCACAACATCGCACTTGCCAGGCAGGTGCTGTGCCGCTGAGCTAAATCCCCGGCCCCCATATGCACAAATTAAAAGAGAGAAAATTGGCAGAACGGAAAAGACATGACCCAACTATATGCTAACTGTAATAAAATCACTTCAAATATAACAATCTAGGCAGGTTAGGGCTGGGGATTTAGCTCAGCGGCACAGCGTCTGCCTGGCAAGAGTGAGGCTGGGAGTTCAATTCCAGGTACCCCTCCTCCCTCCAAAAAAAGAGAGAGAGATGAACGTGAGAAAGGGGATATAGTTCAGCAGCACAATCACCCATCTGTCAGGAGCAAGGTCCTGAGTTCGATTCCCAGTAAAAAAAAAAAAAAAAAAAGTCATAGGAGAATGAAAATAGATCCAGCACCAGAAGCTGAAAGATAATCATAGCAAAAGCACAACATGTGTTAAACCAGGTGTGGCGGTGCATGCCTATAATTCCAGCACTCAGGAGGCTGAGGCAGAAGGATCGTTGCACGTTTGAGATCAGCCTGGGCTACAAAGTGAGCTCAAGGCCAGCCTGAACTGCATAGTGATATCCTATTTCAAAAAGACAAAACAGAACAGAACAGAACAAAACAAACAAAACAAAATATCTAGGCGGGTTGAAAATAAAAGACTAGAAAAAAATATATCATCAAATATTAATCTAAAGAAAGCAGTTGTGGTTGTATTATTAGCAGATAAGGCAGACTTTAGGGAAAAGAAAATTTCCAGTTACAGAGAGAACCACTATATAATAAGAAAGATTAATCCACCAAGAAGACAAAACTCTTAAATGCATATGCACCAAACAATAGACTTGCAAAATATGTGCAATACAAAATCCACAGTTATAATTGGAGAGTGCAACCTCTTCTTCAACAATTGTTTGACCAACTAGACAGAAATCTGCAAATGCTCAGAAGTGAAAAAAAAACAAAACCAACTAACAAGGTCTAATAAACATTTATAAAACGTTCCAATAACAGCAGAAGACAATTCTTTTCATATACCAAAGAATATATGTCAAAATATACCATCTCTTGGGCCATGAAATGAATTTCAGTAAATTTTAATGGATTAAAACCCTGCAAAGTGTGCTGTTATCTGACTACAGTGGAGTCAAAGTAGAAACCAATAACAAAAAGATAACAGAAAAATCTCTAAAGAATTGAAAACAAGAGGCTGGGGATTTAGCTCAGTGGCACAGCGCCTGCCTGGCAAGCGCGAGGATATGAGTTCGATTCCCGGTACCAGAAAAAGCCAAAAAACCTAAAAAAAAAAGAATTGAAAACTAAAACCCATAGTTCTTTTTTTTTTTTTTTTTTTTTTTTTTTGGTGCCGGGAATTGAACTCATGATCTCATGCTTGCCAGGCAGGCACTGTGCCGCTGAGCCAAATCCCCAGCCCTAAAACTTCTAATACATGAGTCCAGAAGGAAGTCTAAAGGGAAACTGAACAATAGCCTGAACTGAATAAAAATGAAAATGTGATGCATTAAAATTTATGGGACACATTCAAAACAATGCTGAGAAAGAAATATATAGCATTAAATAGATACATTTTTTTTTAAAGTTCCAAATTGATCTAAATGATCACTTTGAAAACTTAGTAAAAGAAGAGTAAAATACATCCAAAACAAGAAGAGGGAAATAATAAAAAACAGACATCAATAACACTGAGCACAGAAAAAAAATAGAAAAATCAATTAACCAAACAACTGGTTCTTTGAAAAGATCAATGAAATTGATAACCCTGTAGCAAGATTACTAAGTGAATCCTGAAGAATAGACAAATTACCAGTACAGAAGGGAACTATAGGAAATCACTACAGACCCTGCAGACAGCATAAGGACAGTAAGGAAAAACTACAAATAATTCTACACACATATTTTTGAGAATTTAGATGAAATGGACCAATTCATGAAAAACACAAAGTATCACAACTTGACCAGTAGGAAATAGATCATTTGAACAACATTATAACTAAAAAGGAAATCGAGTTTGTAATTTTAAAACTCTCCCCCGCAAAACAGGTCTCTAGGTCCAAACTGTTTCACTGAATATTTCTACCAAACATTTAAATAATTAAGCCAACTCTCCACTATCTTTCTGAGACAATAGAAAAAGGAAGGAACACTTCTCAATTTATTTTATAAAGCTAGTGTTAAAACCAGACAAAGACAGTGCAAAAAAAGAACACTATGGACCAAAATCTTTACTTATATAGTCACAAAGCTTCTGAATTAAATACTAGCAATAGATTAAACAATACAAAAATACACATCAAAACTAAGCAAATATTATTCCAGGGATACAAAGCTGGTTCATTATTCAAAAACCAATGACGTCCACTGTACTGAAAGATTGAAGAAGAAAAATCATATAAACAGATTCTGAAACGGCATTGCAGTAGTCAGCTTTTCTGATGCTGAGACAAAGTACCTGACACACAAAGCTAAAAGAGAAAAGGCTCACAATCCGTGGTGTGGCTCATAAAAGGCAGAAACATCATGGCAGAAGGAAGGGTGTGACTGAGGAAGACTGTTCAGCTCATGGTGGCCTGGAAGGTTGGAAAGAGCTAGAGGGGAAGAGGCCAGGGGTCAGACACAGTTCCAAAGGCCATACCTCATGGTCTACTTCCTCCATTTTGGCGCCATTTCTTAATAGCTCATTCAGCTATGAACTCATCAATGTGTGAGCCCTCACCAACCAACCACCTCTTCAGGAGTCTTTTAATCCAGTCAAGCTGATAATCAGGATTAAGCAACGCAAGCCCATTCGACAAAATTCAGCACACACTCATGAATTCATAATTAAAAAAAAAAAACAATTCCCATTAGAGGATGAATTCATCAGCTTGCTGTCACTTTAACAAAATACCCCAGATAACTAACTTATAAAAAGTTCATTTAGCTCATGGTTCTGGAGGTATCAGTACAAGATAAGGTGAACCCATGGCTTCACGGCTTTGGGTCTCTGGTAGGAATGCCAGCATCAATACTGGGCAGTGTGGGGCACAGCAAAACTATTTACCTCATGAGACCAGGTGTGTGTGTGTGTGTGTGTGTGTGTGTGTGAGAGAGAGAGAGAGAGAGAGAGAGAGAGAGAGAGAGAGAGAGAGAGTGAGCTCCTATAATCCTCTTCAAAGGAACACCAGGAATGATCTAATGACCTCCAGCGGCCCAATCTCCAAAACAATCCACCACCTCCCAAATAAGCACCACCCCAGGGATCAAAATGGACATTCAAAATATGAACTTTTGGTAAACATT
Source organism: Chinchilla lanigera (assembly GCF_000276665.1). Lineage (NCBI taxonomy): Eukaryota > Metazoa > Chordata > Mammalia > Rodentia > Chinchillidae > Chinchilla > Chinchilla lanigera. The sequence continues at coordinate 8,909,607 of NW_004955478.1, read as the reverse complement.
CAGCATCTGAACTGTAGTAGAGGAAGAGTATCTAATTTATTTTTTAAAACTAACAGTTAATATTAACCTACAGTTAGTATTACTTATTAACTTACAGTTAATATTACACTTAATTGTGAAAACTAAAGCTTTTTCTCTAAGGTCAGGAATAAGAGAGGATATTCACCTTCACCACTCTTATGGAATATGGTGCTAGTAATTTTAGCCATCGCAATAAAGCACTAAAAGGAGTGCCAGGGATGTAGCTCAGCAGCATAGCACCTGCCTGGCAAGCACGAGGTGCTGAGTTTGATTCCTGGTACCAAAAAAGAAAATAGAAAAAAAAACGGAAATGAAAGGCAGAGACATGGGGAAAAAAAAAACAAAAGTAACCCTTTTTACAGATAACACAATTATCTACATAGAAAATCCCAAAAAATTTGTGGGAAAAAAAGGAAATTTCTGGAACTAATAAGTGAGTTTAACAAGATTAAATGACATAAGATCAGCATACCTAAAAAGCAATTATATTTCTATAAACTAGAGACAAACACATGGACATCAAGATTAAAAATTCATTACTGCTAAAAAATATTCAAAATATGGAATAGGACATTGTTACGGTTTTGATAAAATACAAAGGTCCCTAAAGGACTCATGTATCATGTCTCATTGATCTTCATGTAGCAATATGCAGAGGTGTGGCCATGACAGGTGATTGGATGATGAGGGTGTGAACTTCATAACTTAACTTTTTTTTTTTGATACGAGGAATTGAACTCAGGACCTTGTGCTTGCCATGCAGGCGCTTGTGCCGCTGAGCTACATCCTCGTCTCTAACTTCATCCATGGATTAATCCACTGATAAGTTCAGGGCTGAGGGCTATTAAGAAGTGGGGCCCAGCAGGGTAAGTGGGTGACTGGAGGTGTGCCTTTGAAGGACACCCGTTACCCCTGGCTCCTTCCTCTCTGGTTTCTTCTCTCCCTCCTAGCTGCCATGATATCAGTAATTTACCTCTGTCATGTCCTTCTGCCATTGGAGCCAGCCAACCTCAAACTAAAACCATGAGCGAAAAGAAACCTTTTCTCCTTTATTTATTAATTAATTAATTAATTAATTTATTTTTTAATCTTTCCCCCTTTAAGTTTTGTAGGTCAGATATTTTATCCCAGCAGTGGAAAGGTGACCAATACAGACATGTGTGCTGCAAATTATGTGATGTGATGAAAATATCGCAGACTGAAATACATAGAGTTATTCCATGTTCATCGATTGGAAATACAAAATAGTAAAGATGTCAATTTTCTCCAAATGGATATAAAAGTTTCAAGTAATGCCTATCAAAAAATCCCAGCAAGATTTTTTATATAAATTTAGATAACACCATTTAAAAATTTATATGGAAAGCTAAAATGATTTTGAATAAGAAGAATAGAGGAGGAGGCACAAGTCTCCCTGATTTTAAGGCTTTCTATAGGTAGAATAGGGGGCTGGGGATTTAGCTCAGCGGCACAGTGCCTGCCTGGCAAGTGCGAGGTCATGAGCTCCATTCTTGGTACCGGGGGGAAAAAAAAAATTGTATAGGTAGGATAATCAAGACTGTGAGTGCTGTCAAAGAGAGAGAGACATTAGATACATATACTAATGGAATAGAATAAGGAACCTAAAATAGACCCACACAAATATGCCCAATTGATTTTTGAAAAAAGATGTAAAAGCTAATAATATTGCCTAGGCCTCATTGAGTGAAGAATTGTCTTGGGCCTCATATAAAATATATAATATAGCTAATATAGGCAAGTAACAAACTTCCTTTTATAAAATATTTTTACTATATAACACAGGTATGTCCCCATGAAGGGCCACATGGAGGACATATAGAACCTTAACTGAAGTCTTACATTTTATATAAAATTAACTCAAAAAAGATCAAGAACATAAATATGAAGTTTTAAATGATGCAATTTTTCTTTAAAAATTAAAATTTTTTTCAGTACCAGGGCCTGAATCCAGGACCTTCACACTGATCTACATCCTACATCCCCCCACCTTTTTTTTTTTTTTTTCAATTTTCATTTTGAGACAGGGTCTCACAAAATTACTAAGCTGCCCAGACTGGGCTTGAACTCAGATCCTTCTGCCTCAGCCTCCCAAATTGCTGGGATAATGGGTATGTGCCACCAGGTCCAGCTTTTAGAACAGTCTTTGAATCTAGAGCTATGCAGTGAGCTGTTAGACTTGACCTGAAAATATGATCCATAAATGGCAACATTTCAAGACCTTGTCTCGTCTATAATCTCAGCACTCTGAGAGGCTGAGACAAGAGGACTGGAAGTTCAGTCTGGGCGGTGTAGTCAAATCCTGTCTCAGAATGAAAAATAAAAAATGTGCCGGCAATGCAGCTCAGTACCAAGGCTCTAGGTTCAATTCCCCACACTGAAAAAAAAGCAAGACCCTGTCTCAAGCAAAACAGAACAAAAATTAAATATAGAAATGTCCTATCCCAGTCCTACTCTGTTATAAAGAGGGATAAACTTGGGATATTTTTAGGTAAGAGGATGCATCTTGAGACTATACTTTTAAGTGAAATACACATGTGCAAATATCACATTGTTTCTCTTGTGTGAGAAACCCAAAGGTAAATAAGGACCAAAATGGATGCTAGATAGTAGGAAGTAGGAAGAAAATGTTCAAATGATAAGGTGGGGAGTGAAAGGGGAAAGGTAAGGAAGGTAAGGAAAGGGAAGAGGTAAGGAAGGGGAAAGGAGAGGAAGGAGAAAGGGGAAAAAACAGAAGGAAGCAAAGCTTTTGCAGTTGAAGGGAGGGGAGGGAATGAAAAAAAGGAAGCAAGATATGTCATGACAGGTACAAATTCCCTCTGATGAATGCTGTCTCTATGTATATCAAAAGTGTGCCAATAAATTAATTTTTAAAAGGTCCTATCCCACAGAGACACATATTGTCATATTCACAGTTAAGACAGCTTAGTAAGAGTGTTGACTTCTTTGCTAAGGAGTTTTGTTTATATTCTGAAGGCAGAGTTATCTAATGAAGAATTTTAAATAGAAGTGGTTACAAGATTAGATTTTTAATTTTGAAAGATCATGAGGATTTGTCCCAATAATGTCCTTAAGAGCAAAAGGCAGTCCCAAGTTGCAGGTTACCTGCTGTTGTCACATCTGTTCAGTCAGTCACCTTTAATCTGAAATGCTTCCTCAGAGGTTTTATTTTTCAATTTTGGGTGGTACTGGGGATTGATCCCAGAGCCTTCATACTGAGATATATCTCTAGACCTTATTATTTTTTACTTAGAGACAGGATCTCATGGAGTTGCTGGACTCAAACTTGTGATCCTCTTGCCTCAGCCTCCCGAGTACGGGGGTTACAGCTATGTGCCATCAGGCCTGGCTTCTTTGTCTTTTTTGAACTCAGCACTTTGTAGAACGCCCTTCAGTTTGGGTGTGTCTGATGTTTCCTCATGGTTAGATTCAGTCTATGACAGAAATATTCCAGACAAGGTTGTATCGCTCGTACACCACGGATGATGCTGATGGGTTCTGTTAATTGCGATATTAATTTAGATCATTTGGTTCAGGTGGCGGCTTTCAAGAAACTTCAGAGTTATTCTTTGTCTTTCATAATTTCTAGCTTCATTATATCTCTCTGCATAGGTATTTTGAAAGAGTTGCGAATATCCTATTACTCCTCAAATTCTTACCCTGGAATTTTAGTAAAAATTAATGATTCTTGCTTGAATCATTTATACCATGCCAAACGGCAATTTTCTACTTTGATCATTTCTTCTGTATTCATTGGTTAACTTTCTCCACTTGTTTGTTTATTTATTATTTATTTGCGAGAGGAAGGAGGAGGAGGAGGAAGAGGAAGCAGAGGAAAAGGAGGAGAAGGATGGGAGGGAGGGGAAAGAGGCGAGCAGACGTCGTGTACTCTTATTTTAGACACTTGCATGGTGGTGGCTTGTCCCCAAAGCTGATGGAAAGCTCAGACCAGATGCTACGAGAGCAGTGGGAGCTGCGTCAGGGAGGAGAACATCTGAGTAGAGTTTTGAAGCGAAGCATCTTGGCTTTGTGGGGAAAACATAGGAATTATAGTCTGGCAAGCCTTGATCTGAGTCTCTAGCTACTCATTGTGAACTTGGACAAACTTAGGCACTTCTTCAAGTCCCGTAGGGTTTTTAGGAGGATTACAAATTATAATTTAGGCATAAAGCACTAAGGCAGCGCTGGCATAAACATTCAAAATTTTTGAGGAATGACTAGGTATAAACAAAGAGGAGAAAGGGTGGCCAAGAGGGGGAGGTCCTCATCCAAAGGACTCGCCTGCGGCTTACGGGGCTTGAGCCTGGGTGTCAGCCTGCGGGAGGTGAAGAGAGGTAGGGATGGCTTAGGAGGATCACTGGAACCCCAGGCTAAGAAGTTTGACTAGGTTTTGAAGGCAAAAGGCCCTTATAGAAAGATTTTTGGGTAGAAGTAATTTCAAGGTCAAACTCGTAATTCTGAAAGGTCAAATTATTCCCTAGGCTCAGGTCTAGTTTGCAGTGACATGGCTAAGATAAATGCACCAAGGGCAGAATCGTAGGTAAATACAGGACCTGCTCTGGCACCTACCTCCAGAAAGTGGAGAAGAAAGTTGAAATCAGTCAGTAAGCCAAGTACACCTGCACCTTCTGTGGCAAGACCAAGATGAAGAGACGGGCCGTAGGCGTCTGGCACTGTGGTTCCCGCGTGCAAACAGTGGGTGCTCGTGCCTAGACCTACCTCACCACTTCCGCCATTGCAGTCAAGCTTGCGGTCAGAAGACTGGAGGAATTGAGAGGCCAGAAGCAACTCTACCATTTGAGACGCCCCTAGCATATAACAAATGGATTCGTTTCTGTCATTAAGAAAAAAGAAAAGTCAAATTGAGAGGCAGGAAGTTGAGGGACAGAGCAGAGGGTTAAAACCAAAATTAAGGACAGGGGTGGTGGCACACACTTGTAATCCCAGCACTCGGCAGGCTGAGGTAGGAGGATCGTCATGAGTCTGAGGCCAGCTTGGGCTATATAGTGAGTTCAAGGCCAGCCTGAACTACACAGTGAGATCCTGCTTCAAAAAAGAGAGAGAGAGAGAGAGAGAGAGAGACAGAGAGAGAGAGAGAGAGAGAGAGAGAGAGAGAGAGAGAGAGAGAGAGAGAGAGGGAGAGGGAGAGGGAGAGGGAGAGGGAGAGGGAGAGGGAGAAAGAAAGAAAGGAAGAAGGAAGAAAGAAATGAAGAAAGAAAGAAAGAAAAAAGACAGAGAAAGAAAGAAAAAGAGAGAAAGAAAGAAAAAAGAGAGAGAGAAAGAAAGAGAGAATTAATAAGGTCAATTAGAAATTCCTCTAGTAATCCAGAAGGAAGATGATGACCTTAATTAAACACTTTGCTATGAGAGAAGCAAAACTTTTAAGACCTTGACACCTATTAGATATGGCAGCTGTTGTGGCTTGTATGTACATGGCCACCCAAACCCTTGTGTGGTCGTAGGTGGGGCTTTTTGGAGGGAGGTGGCTGGATCTAGGTTGCGTGCTGCTGCGATCAAGGATGTGATGCTGGGATTGATTCATTGTGTGATGTTATGGTCAGGGCTGCTCCACTTTGGGTGTGAGTGCTACCTGCCCAAAGGGTGGTAGCCTGGGTAAAATACAAAATATAAAACAGAAAGAAGGTCACTGCCTGTTGCTTATCATGTGTTGCTTGCTGCTTTGCTAATTTATTGCTTGCTGCCTTCTGCTTTGTTGCCCCCTGCCCACCATGAACTGTTTCTCCTCTGTGATTCCTCTCTGCTAGACCACCCTGCCTTGGGGCCAGCGGACTATGAATTGAAACCTCTACAAACTGTGAGCCAACATAAGCCTTTCCTCCTTTAACCTTGGGTGTCATGTATTTTTCTCAGCAACAAGAAAGTAACAAAGACAGCAGTCCAAGATGAAAGATGGAAAAAGACCAAAGTTCTCTGTCTTAAGCCCCTCTGAGTATGGGGCCGGGCACAGGTAGCTGGTAGTGGAACAACTGCAGGAAGGAATGGTCCAATGTTAGGCATGCTGAATTGAAGGTATCTTTGGGACATGAAAGTGGTGATTTAGTGACCTGCTACACAGTGCTGTCAGGACCCAGATGGAAAAGTCTATGCTGAAATTAAACTCTCATTTGTTATTGTAAGTGAGGACGGATGGCTAGAAAGACAATGATTATTTTGAATAATGACCAAGGATGACAGAGTTATGAGACTTGGTCTCTCACAACTGGATGAGACCAAGATGAGACCAAGTAACCACGCCTGGATTACTTGGTCTTAATGTTCTAAATAGAAAACTGATTAACCATTTCAGTGTCCACAGTCAAAGCTTAAGGAGACATAGTGTGTCAGAGGCTTAAAGACAACACCAGGGAGCCCTTGCGCAGGGTTATGAGCAGAGAAATAACCAAGTGATTTTAGATATCTCCAGCAAAATCCTGAAGCATCTGTGCTTTTTATTACCATTTGACAAGTGGTCACCTTGATCTATAAATGACAACCACATTATTTGCTCTGATAAAAGAGCTGAAGATACGGATTGGAAAGTAGCCAACAGAAATATTAATCATGCTAATGAGAATCCTGGGCAAAATATTTGAAAGCAAATGTTCAAAACTGTGGCTGTGGGTCATCGTAGTTCACAGCATCATTCTTACGAGGAGGGTGAGGCGGAATGGTCAGAGAAGGACTAAAGAAAAACTGAGAACACAGACGTTCGCCTTCACAGCAGACAGCCCGGCCGTGACAGGGGAAATGGAGGTAGCTGCCGTGGACAGGCAGATACCGTCTGACGGAGGCTTCTAACCTCGGCCCCAAGGTGAGGGCCTTCCTAATCTAAGGACTCTTTCAGATTGCTGACAGAGTATTAGGTGAACGTGTCTGTGTGCATACTCTGGGGCAAAAGACCCTCAAATCACTGCTGCAGCCATTGATATTTTTTTTTCTTTCTCTTTTATCCCTGCTCCTCTTTTTCTATCTCCTAATTTTTCTTCCTTCTGTCTACATCTTGTGCTTAACAGGCCGTGGAAGGAATTCGCTTACCCCATGGTCTAGCCTTGTTCATTCCATAGACAGCTAAAATTACTGCTGACTTGTGGTCTAAAACAGTGATTTCAAGCCTTTTTGAAAATAAACAAACAAATAAAATAGAACGTTTTCCAAACTTTTTGTTGAATAAAACAAAAACTTGCCTGGCAGATGGTATAGAAAAAAAAAAAATGAAGACCCACTAAGCAAGTGTCCAGGTGAGGAAGGCTGGGTCTCGCTCTTCAGGTCACCCCACGGACACGGAGACACCCTCAGAATTCTGTGCAGTCTCAGGTTTGAAACGCACTGGCCCGAAGCAGGGTGTTGGGGTGGAGATCAACCGGACAACTTCACAAGAGTCCCCGGGGGAACGGTATTGCCCGGAGTCTGAAGAGCCCGAGGTCGGTGTATTTCTGCCTTGCTAGGGTTACGGGACTGTCTCCCTCGGTGGGGCGAGGGATCTGGAGGGCGGAAAGGAGGGGCTCTGGCTTCCCCGCTTCACTAGTTCATTTGCAGAGTACAACGTGCAACCCAAGGCCACAGGCCCCCGTCTGCATCAGTTTGATCGGCTCTATTTCACGCCTAGGAGGCACGCTCAGGTTACAGTTCAGTGGCCCCCCAAGACTGACTGTTCATGGAGGATTCAGAGAAGAATTTAGAGGGCTCCATGCAAATCTACCATATGAAAAAGTAAAATGTACAACAGTGTGTACTCTTTGTTGAAGACAAAAAGAGACTATCTGTATCTATCTACCTACCTATATAGATATAGATATTTCAAGTGTGTACTAGTTGAGAAATGATTATGAAATAACGTCAGATTCATGGTTTAGGCTTCATCTTAACCGTTTATTGACTGTCTGTCATGATTACATAGTTATCCTCAGCCTTCTTTATCCTTTTCTTGGGGTACAGGGAGGGGTCAGCCAAAGAGCGTATCATCTATGACCTTAAAGGTTTGTTGTTTTTTTTTTTTTTTTTGGTTTTTCTCCGGTACCGGGAACTGAACTCACGACCTTGCGCTTGCCAGGCAGGCGCTTTGCCACTGAGCTAAATCCCCAGCCCCCAAGGTTTGTTTTTTAAAACAGAGTGTTGCTATGTTGCCAAGGCTGGCCTCCTGCCTCAGCTTCCCAAGCAGCTGGGACTATAAGTATGTACCACTGTGCTTGGTTTGAAGGTTTTAAAATAGCTGTGGCTACTTGTTATGGTTTGTGTCTAGATGTCCTCCCCCACCAAAGCCTCATGAGGTCATAGGTGGGGCTTTTTTAGAGGTGGCTGGATCTAGAGTGTGTGACCCTGGGATTAATTCATGGTACAATGCTAGGATCAAGGGCACTAGGGTTAATGGTGTGAATCTACCTGCCCTAAGTAGCTTAGATAAGATATAAGAGATGGAAAGATCTGTGGTTGCCCCTTGCTCGTTGCTTTGCTGCCTTCTGCCTGCCATGAACTGTTTTTCCTCTGCAGTACCCTTCTCCCACGCCACCCTGCCTGGGGGCCAGCAGATTAAGGACTGAAACCTCTACAGACTGTGAGCTAAATAAACCTTTTCTGTGTTGGGTATTTTGTCTCAACAATGAGAAAACTAAGACACTACTCCTGTTCAGAGTTTGAAGACATACTACCAGTCCCTTCCTAGCCTGGCCCTTGGAGAGGCTAGATCACCTGTCTAGCAACTAATAGTCTAGTTGCTTTGAATAACTGAATATTTCTATCCCAATGAAGTCTGGTGCCAAGACTGTAAGCCTAGTTTCTGCTCTTCCCAGTCTATAATTTTTGGATGGGTTTTCTTAGGCAACTTGGCCAAGATCTTCCAGCCATCTGGGTACAACTATTCTGAAGATGCTTCTCTCCCTCTACAAATGCCACACCCACCTCCACCCAGGGCTTTATCACTTGTCTGGACTTGGATTGAATTTGATCCATCTAGTTCCCTGCCACTCCCTCTCTCTCTTTCCTGCTTCCTCTCTGCCTCCTGGCTGCTTTCCCTGGGCAGGATGTCCTTCTTCCATTGTAGGAGCATAAACTACAGAAAGCCACTTGAAGAGGCCATGGCATTATTCCAGCGATGATGTCATTACTCAATAATTTGTTTGTAACTCTTCTTTTATAGCATGCATCACATTATTTTGATTATCTTCTGTAACTATATTTCAGTGATTGACTTTTCCAAATGGCCAGACATTAGTCAGGGTCAGGAACAGTGATGAGGGCTGCGATCAAACACAACACCACTGTTTGTGTTGCTAAAGTAATAGGATTGATTTTCTTTTGTAAGTTGTAAACCAGACTCCAAGAGAAATTCCTCCAAACTATAAGCATGAGGCCAGGGGCTGTGTTTGTCTTGCTCATCACTTTATGCTCAGCACCAAAAAGAGAGCTTGGAAAATTGTAGATGCTTAATCCATATCTGTTGAGTAGAAGTACAGACATCCCTGAATGTTAGAGCAGAAGCTGTGTTATTTGGATAAGCAAGTGACCTCTCAAGGTGACAGTCACCAGGCAACCCACTGCCTTAACCCAGAAATCTGGATATCTTGTCCTGCCTGCCTCATTCTCTGCCTCATGTGGAAATATACTGCTGAGAAGTTGCAAGCTCAGAGAGCTAGTAACAATTAAATCTGGAATGTAAACCTTGGGTTAATCTACATGTTGGAGCCATGTGTGCAGATGTGGTTCCCAAGGAAACCACTGCACATCCTGATGGTCAGGACCACGTGTCCAGTCTTTCCATTATAAATCATTATTACCCCAAAATTTAAAAAAGAAATGTCTTCAAGCACCATTCAGGGCTTTAGATAGATTTGTTTTTCTCTTGATGCGGTAGAATCACATCTGGATATTAGATATATTTCATCTAAAAATAGCATTTATCCAACTTGCTGTCCCTTGAGGAGAAAATATGTTTTCTTTCTTTTTTTGAAAGACATATTCTGCTTATAATTCTCTGTAGTCTTTCATGGCTCACTGCTGTTTAGTAGAAAAAATACAGAGATCAAATTTTGTGCGTGTGTGTGTGTGTGTGTGTATAGAAATATAATGACTTTTTTATAGAGTGAAAAAATGAGATAACTGCTTTGTCATTTCCCTTTTATTCATTTATTCTTTAAAGTTGTCACTGATTGTCCCTGTTATATTGTTAAGTTCTAAATTTAGCACCAGCATCAACTCTACTGGACTCTCAGTAGTGATTACTTCCGGGGCCACCAGACACAAAATTATTTTGTGGGGCTGGGGATTTAGCTCAGCGGCACAGCGCCTGCCTGGCAAGCGCAAGGTCATGAGTTCAATTCCCGGTACCGGAAAAAAAAACAAAAACAAAAAAAATTACTTTATGTGTGTATTCTTATTGCTTGGATTCTTCACTGTGTCCTCCAATCTAGCTACTATTTGTGGCTTGGAAAGAAGGTAGAAAAGAAATTAAAAAGAAGTAAAAAATAAGAGTCAAAGGAAAAAAAGACAGAAGGTTAAAGCACCAGCCCTTTAAAACAATTTGCGCAGTTAGAGGCTGGAATTGGAATTAAATCTGACTGGAGAAAAATCAGCATGCCACTTTTTCTACCTAAGGCATTGACACTAATTCCAGTAAACAGGAATAGGCTCTGAAAGGGACTGATTGCCGGTGAGGAAGCATTTAATGGTCAATCCCAATTTCACATTCGTCAATGTCCTCAGTAGTCCTGGCTTGCCTTGTGGCACCTGGCTTTTTTCCCTGAAAAGACCTCTTTTATTCGAGCTATGTCCCTCCCCCTTTTCCCACGAAGACCCATCCTCTCTACCTTCCCCTATGTGATGGGGACAGTTTCTGATTTCCTGTTCAAAATACCCTCCAGCCAGAGTTAATGGGTGTGTATTGTCATCAGTATCATGAGCTGTCCTTGAATGTCAAAGAAGGGTCCCTACCCCTCAGTCAGTACACCCTGTACTCAGAGGCCACGCTATGTGGAAGGCTTTGCTTGACATCATCCACACCACCCCACTTCTAATGTGTCCACTTTCAGTGAGGTACTTAAAATGGCAGAGGTTCCAGGGCTGCAGCCTGAGCTATGGAATAAGCGACACTGGCCAAACTATTCAGTGACTTGCATGGAAACTTGATCTTCAGTACTATGCTTTTCACAAGGGCACTAGTATCCTATCTGCTCATCAAAATGAGATTAAACACACCCTCACCTAAGCAGATCCAGCCTATAAAAACTGTTACAAAATATCAACCTTGAGATTTGACCTGTTGAACCATTTTCCTCTGGTAAGCAATTTTTATAGACTTTTCTTCGGATCTATCGTGATGTGCGTGAAAAAATAGACAATTTTAAGAGAAGACTCATTTCACTGTAGTTATTTGCAACTTTCATCTCTCAACAGTAAAAATTTAACAGATATATAGCATGGGTGGAATGAAATTAATTTTTACCACCCACAATTGTTCATTAGTGAAATAAGGAAAGTATTTAACGGATATGTGCTTGGTGTGCCTAAAATTATTTTGCCATAACAAAAGGTCTTGAAAGAATAAGAAAAACGATGATGACAATTAAATTGCCTATCTGAGCAGTATTACTGTATGGAAGGAAAACAGAACCTTAAAATAGCTCACGGTAGCGCTGAAAAAGAGATGGAGAAATCCACAAAGAAGTACAAAGGTGCTGCACATGGAGTGAAAATCTTTTTTAAAAATATCAACACGGCACTTGTTCTCTGCTTGTACGGAGTCCCAGATTTCCAGGATCTTTCATGTTTCCATTTCGTCTTTGTGGGGGTGTGCCTTGCTTTCAGTCAGAATCTTAAGCTCTATTTCTCAACTTTAAAAGGTAACCCTTCGTTCTTTCCAAATGTACAGTAAAGCTTTGTATTCTTCACGTATTGGCTCCTACTCATTAAGAATTTGACACTGTCTATGAAAAAAGGCCAACAGGGCAGAAAGACAGCGGGAGGAACGTTTTACAGGGAAATTACCCCCCAGCCCTTTTAATAGAATGCCTCCTCTATCCTGTCAGAAGGCAAAGAGCTCAGAGTGGACAGCTAGTCCCCATTGTCTTTCACAGATGAAGCCAAGGAAGCACGGAGAGAAGAAGGGATTTTCTCAAGGGCGTGCAGCTGGTGAGGGCCACATAAGAAGGGAATCCTGGCTAGTGCCTTCTCTTGCTATAGTTCCTGAACACCAGTTCTTCCTTATTTATTTGACACATTCTTGCCAGAGAGGGCTACAGCATGAATCCTATTAGTTTGTATTGACGTGTCTAGCTGAAACTAGCGCAAGCCCCTTGTGCATCGCGTAAGGCAGACTATTTGTAGGAGGTGTGTAGATGCTTCTGCCTTTGCTCCCCGTCCCAAGCCCAGATATGTTTGGCTTGAAGACACTTTCCGCAGGTCCCGCTGCACAGCAGCCGGCTCCCCTGGCTCTAGGTCAAAGAACGGGGAAGTCCAGCTGATGACCGTCCTGAGGGTGAGGAGGTCCTGGGACCCTCTGCGTCCCCTGAGCCTTGTCTGAGTCTTACCTTCCCCTCCTCCTCTGACTCTGAGAGGAAAAAGCAAAGGAGGAAACGCAAACTCACAAATTCCTTTTTCCTTACCTGGTAACATTGTGCCGACGCAACTGTTTTCACTTATTTCGGCTACTTATGTTTTTATTGTCTAAAGGGTTTCTTAAAAATTAATGATAAGTTGTGTTCTGGGAGGTCACACAAGGACAGCTGGTATGAGATCTCGAATTCAGTGCATGCTCTGTCATTTCATTCTAATAGTTCAGTGCTCACCTCTGGGCACTCGGCATGTGGAGAGTGAGACCGAAAAAGCCCCAAACACGAGGGGCCTTGTACTCACAGGCATTTCAGTCCGAGGAAATTAGACAGCCACACGGAAACAGCTGGGAATTACAGGTGCGTTGCTGTTAATGCAACTCCCATGATGGCTGGCCCTCAGAGATTTTGTAAAGTGAATGGCAGCTGGTCCGCTCTGCCTGCCTCCCTATCGCATTCCCCCCTTCCCTGGTCTAGCAATTCATCTAGATGCACAGCATGGCTAACTGACCCGGAACTCGGGGTCAGTAAGTGAGGTATCACCTCAGGCACACAGTTGAAGGGGCCATCAAAAATTCAGTAACCACGTTAATATTTTACACAATATTTTAAAATCTAAATTAATGCCAAAAATGGTGACTAGAGTGTGGTGGCATAAACCTATAATCCCCTACTACTCAGAAGGCTGACACAGGAGGGTCTCCAGTTTGAGGCCAGCCTATGCAATTTAGCAAGCCCCTACCTCAAAAAGAAACACCACTAAATTAAAATCCGTGATGAATAAAACTCACTATTTTAAATAAGGACTTGACTATATTACTGATTTTTCCTTCACCTCAGGCTGTAATATGGTTGGGCACGGCGCTGAGAGTTAATATCCAGAAATAAATGGAATAAGGCACAAGTGTGTGTGTGTGTGTGTGTGTGTGTGTGTGTAAGAAGAGAGAAAGATGAGTCATAAAGCTGGAAGAAACCTTAATCCGCAAAGGTTAGTCCAATCAATTTTACAGGTGAGGAAACAGAAATTAAATGTTTTGCCTTCAATCACAGAGATCTTTAAAAAGACAAAAGGTCAGATTTATTGACCACCAGCGCTATGTCCAGACTACAGTGGCCTGTAAGGTAGGCAAAGCACACATCCCCCGCAAAGAGGCAAGATGGATAAGTTGGTCAAAACTGGTGCATATCGGTGTAATACATAGCCATACTACGTACATTTTTTAAAACTATAGATTCCAGAAGCCAGAAATGGCGGGAGGCCCCTATATCCCAGCACTCTTGGAGACCGAGACAGGAAGATTACAAGTTAAAGCTCAGCCTGGACAACCCCACCTCAAAACACAAATTAAGAAAAGGGTTAGGGATGTCGCATAGCGCAAAGGCACTGGGTTCGTTCCCCAGTGCAGCAAAACAAAACCAATCAAAACGTACCCCGGAGTGTATGCACGATTGCTCTTTGGATACTGTGCCTTAAGGATTCCAGAGATATAAAGCCTGCCCTAGAGATTCAATCACAGTACACCTTTGGGTGCCAGCCCTCGAGGAGGACTGAGTGAGGTCCATGGGATCAGACCCAACTGCTGCTCCTAAGGACTAGGCCACCCGCTTAGCTGGGCTTGGCTTTTGAAACAAGGGCAGATACCTTCTCGCTCCTGTGGTTCTTCCTTTCTCAGCGGCTCTGCTCATCACTGGTGACTCACTGGTCGGGCTGTTTCTCTCTCTGCCCTGAGGTTTGAAATTTGAGTGTTTTCCTTATTCAGACTGGGGTAGATAGCCTGTAATCCAGGCCAGGGAGCTTGACAGCTGGGTTTGGGACCCAAAGCACCAGCTAGGATAGATCCTCAGTAAGTACAGCCCCCATCCCAGCATAGGAAGTCCCAGATGAAGCCACAAACAGAGCACAGTGAGTGTCTCAGCAGGACAAAAGGCCCAGGTAGGTAGTAGCTCAGGCAACTTGCAACGTTCATGTTTTCCCTGAGCAGTTTCCCCTGGGTCAGCTGACTCACACTCATAAAGGTATCGAGCCTTCAGTCATAACTTCCACCGCGTTGGATAAACAAAGACTAGAGCTGTTCCAAGGAGGTCACATGCCATGCAGGAATCTCTCAAGACTGTGCAGTTATGAAATGGGTAGGATTTAGGCAGAAAGAGCCTGGCAGGAGGTAGAAGACCGGAAGGGCGGCCAAAGGCTCCAATCAGAGAGCTGGGGAGGGATACAAAAATAACCTATGGACGCAGGTAAAAGTCTTGATTGTTTCACAGTTGCCGGGCACTCCTGATGTCTCATTCCCCTCTCACCCACCCCTCCACTTTCAGATTGCAAACTCCATAAAGATGGGGCCATGTCTCATTCAATTCTCTATCTGTCCAAGTGCTTAGCACAATGCCTCTCACATCAGAGGCATGCAGAAAACATTTCTAATAAAATCAAATGGGAGCCAAGCACAGTGGCACACACCTATAATTTCAGCACCGCGGGAGGCTGAAGCAGGATGATCACAAGTTTGGGTCCTCCCTGGGCAACTTGGTGAGAGCCTATCTCATAATTTAAAAAGGCTGGAGATAAGCTCAGTGGTAGAGCACCAGTAAAAATGGGTTCCATCATCCAGTACTGAAAAAAAAAAGTTGAAGTGAAATTCTAGAACTGATTTATGAAATTTTAGGGCATATTCCTTGGGACAAAAAATGGCTACCATGTAGTAATGCAAACTGAAGCCTGTATCAGTTGTAGCGAGAAACTTCAGTGTCCAAAATTTACAGATTATTTCTATCACATAGGGAAACTATGATGCCAGTTTTCAGTCACTGTGACAAAATACCTGGCAAGAGCAATTTTAAAAAGTTTATTCTGACTCCTGGTTTCAAAGGTTTCAGTCTGTGGTAGGCTGGCTCCAAGGCAGAAACATCACAGCAAAGGGGCATAGCAGCTGGCAGTGCACACCTGTAATCCCAGCACTGGGGAGGCTGAGGCAGGAGGAGTGCCATGAGTTCAAGACCAGCCTGGGCTATACAGTGAGTTTGAGGTTAATCAAAGCCACCCTGAATTACAGAGCAAGACCCTGTCACAAACAAACAAACAAATCCAAAAAATACAAAGGGCACAGTACAACACAGCTGATCATCTCATGGCAGTAAGAAAACTGAGTGGGGAGTGGCCGGGGCGGGGAACAAACAGGAAAGGGCCAGTTCCCAGCCCCGGGGCACACTCCCTTCATCCAGACCCTACCTCCTAAATTGCCATGACTTCCCATCAAATTTTGATCTTGTAAGTGGATGCACTGATGAAGCCAGAGCCCTCACGATCCAATTACATTCTGAAAGCCCCACCTCTGAACACATGAGACTCGGAACGCTCAGGTATTTTAGATCTGAACTCTAACAGGCATGTTACTGAAGCTTGAAAAAGAAGTAGACCTCATCAACAAGATCTTCGCTGAGATATTTTTTTTCAATTAACACAATTGTATTTCTAAAAATAGTTTGTAATTCCACGTACATCGCAATGACCGATCCAGGTAAATTAGAAGGGCTTCGCACCTGCAGCCTCTCAGTACATGAACCAGCCGTGGTGCTACAGCATGGGAAGTTGCTCTTTAGGACCAGCGCGCTGCCGATCACGGGCTGAAGCCTTTGTGGGTGGTGTTCCCTCACTCCTCAGCCTATGCATCTCCTCTTTCCTTGAGTTTTTATGATCTTGCTTTGTTCTCCACCTTCTAGTCTTCTGCGTTTCCCTTTCTGTTTTCCTGTAGTAAGGAAACTCACCAATGCCCACACGCCTATTCCCTCCTAGGGGTTTTTATCCGTGCGCGCAGCTCCACCTCCCCGCTATCCCCCACAGCACACCCCCACGTCTCTGGCTGCCGGCTTCCTCTCTTGAAACTGATCGCACAACTTTTCCTTGGAGTCCATGAGGTTCCTACAACCACCCTCCTCTTGCTTGAGCTCATCCAAGTAGATTTCTATGTCTCCAACCAAAGGCATCCCAAGCCCCTTCCTCCCTGCTTTTGTTGTAAGCAAGTGGGTAGTAGTACCTAGGGGAATAGCTGAGCTGGGATATAAAAGTGTTAACTAATACTCAGCCTATATGCTGTGAAGCATCAGAATATTTGGAAAAGGATGGAATGTGAGTTGAGTTTTCTACTCTTTAGTAGAATGTTCCAGCATCTTTTGGGCAAAGCTCTTGGGCTACATTTAAGCATCTTGTTAAGACCATTAAATGAATTTTGTTGTGCAAAATTAGGGGGCTCCACACTGATATTTTCATTAAGCCCCTAACTCTATTGTAGGCTTAGCAGGATATAGGTAATCAGGCATTTCTTTCTTTTCTTCTTCTCCTCCTTCTTGAATGACAAAACTTTTAAAATTAGGAAACAATGTGGATGTGGACTTTATCTCCCTAAAAGGAATGGCTGTAGAACAGCAAAACCTTTTTTTTTTTTTTTAATCCCTAGAAAAGAATTGTAGCAAGAGAATAGAAGCTTTACGGGAATTACTGGTATTATCAAAGGCTTTTCAAAATATACTTGAAATGAATAGTTGTGTGCTGGTTTTATGACTGCTTTGTGAGTTTACCTTTTGTTTTTGTACGGTATTTTTCTCCCTTCTATGAGATGGTTGCTAGGGCTTGAGAGCAAATAACCTTTATTGTGTTGAATTTGAGATGGAACATAATTATCTTATAATGTGGGTTCACAGTGCCATTTTTTACAGTTATATTCTGAGCTTTTTGAGGAAAATTGAGCCCACATGCTGTAAGCTGCTTCCTCTGCAGTAGCGCTTCCAGTTAGGATGTCTCTGCTGTTTTGCACTTTTCCCTGCACTGGGACAGCTCAGGACCAGATGCTGCTCAAGTCAGACCAGATGACCCGCGTGGGCACTGCCAAATTTAAAGCATTATCGGCTTTGAGGACCTTTATCGCTAGTCAGCGTGTTATTTCCCGGTGACTGACTACACAAACGTGAGACTCAAGGGCTGCTGCGGTTGGTTCTCACACAGGTGTATGGCGCTGCCCCTCACAGAGGGACGTCATGAGTAAACAGAATTTTTTGCAACTCAAGACAAAGTTCCTAATAATACCCATGAGTACTTCGGCACTCTATCATCATTTTTGGCCGGTCTTTAGCTGGCAGCACTTCTTGTATTTAATTTATCCCATCGCATTTTTCTAACAGAAGATAATGAGCTGTAAATAAACTTTTGAATGCGTCAGGGAATTCACTGCTTAAAGAAATTCTTCTTTGAAACAACAATGATTTTTCTCTTCCTATTGCCCTAGTAGAAGTCTGGTTTCTCCTGGAAGCAGACCCTAATATAAGGGTTTAAGTGCACATGGCTTATTAGGCAGGCAATGTCAGGAAATACCAGGAGGGTGTGGCACAGCAATACAGGAAAAGGAAGGAAGTTAAAAAGGGATAGGTCCTCACGTAGGTAGCTGCTGGGGGCAAAGGATGCTAAACCCTGCTGGGGAATCTCTGAGAGACAGAGTAGGAGTCACACCTCAGAGTTACAGCTGCTGAAGGTGAAGGTGTGGGAACTGATATGCCCACGCCCTCTGCCACTGATTGAGAGCTGCTTCCAGAGTGGGGTGGAGTGTAAATTTCCCAGCACGTCTGCCTTCTTCTGCATGATCAGGGGCTACCAAAATCCAAGAAAGTTCTCAAGCAAGAAAGTTCTGGGCAAAGAGACACAAATGTTGGCAGTTGGAAGCCAAGGAAGTCTGTACTGAAATGTAAAGGCGGAGAGGCAGTGGGCAGGACACCAGCAACATCTGCTACACTCGGCTTTTCGGAACGAATGTAAGGAAGTAGACTCTCCGTTACTCCCAAGAGCCACCAAAACCCTTTACTGCTATGGTTTTCTGAGACCTATTATTAGGAAAGTGTTTTCCCCTCAAAATATTTTCTGTATGTAGAAATATTATGAAAGGAGACCCACGGTCACCACAAATAGAATATTAATATATAGCCTTTTCAAAATGTTCTGATCCGTCGTGTTTTTGGATGGCGGTTATAGAAGAAAACATGTACAACCTTTATTCTCAATATGGTCTTTAAAAAAATATGGTCTTTATCCCACCATCAGTATATCTCCACGGGAGCATGGGCTTGCCCTAGACCGCAGTATAGCAGGCAGACCATCCGCAGCTTGCACAAGCGGGTAGGGGCCAAACAGAAGTATGTGACACTGTTTTTATTTCTAGATAACTGCTCCACACACTGACAACTGAAAGCATGACTAAATCCAGGCATCCTAATTGCCATGACATCCTTTGAGAGCCCTGAATTTTCTTGCACCCAATGAATTGTGCTGCTCTTATCCCTACTAGCACGCTGGCAGCTGAACCAATCATGCCCTGTCGGTCTCTATTGTTTGAGAGTTGATAAGCCTCTCTAAATTCCTAACATAGCATCACAGGAGGATCTCGGTGATAAGGAGAACTAAGCTCAGGGAGTTGCTGTTGCACACAGAGGCTACCAAAGAGTTGAGCTGAACCTCCTTTGACACGCACATTGATGAATTAGCATCTTGACAAAATGAAATCCAGAATAGTTCTACCTCTTTCCTTCGCTGATCCTAATTCTCATCCTTGATATGGAACTTGTGAAGTCTGTGAGCTAGAAAAAACTTTAAAGTTCCTGCAGCCAACCTACTTCACTGATAAGGACACCGCATTCCTGTGTAGGTTAAAGAGCTGCAATTTGCCCAGAGTTAGAACACTGGCGAAGACCTGGGCCTAGGGGACAGAGGCCGTCTTTTCCCACTCCACTAGCAGAATTTCCCACTGGAATCAACAGAAATAAATGTTTGGCTCCACCAAGGTTTTTGAACACCTGCTTAAGACAGCAGTGTAAGGCACTGCAGGAGATTTGAACAACAAGATATCATGCTTCGCTGGTGCTTAGGAATGCCGAGGTGGAGAAATAACAACATGATACAGCAGAGCAACTGTATTTCAAATGCGTAGGCCCATACGGTAAATGGTGACGCTTATCCTAGACCTCATGTGTGTGAGGCTTCTACTAGCCACAGAGAATCCACCTTCTACATCTGTGCTGCGGGCACTTGGGTTGCCAGGGGTGGCAGAAGAGGTAGGAACTGACGTCCAGATACAGCTGGCACGAGGGTATGGACTCGCCACCCTGCAGACCCTTCTGCCTCGGCCGGGATGACGGCGAGGGTTGGGGTTCCTTGGCGGTAAGAATACGCCTTGTCACGCTTCCGCGCACCAGCAGCCGCTTCCCTGGTGTACAGACCTGAGCAGATACTTAACTCTTCTAAGATTCAATTTGTTCACCTAGAAACACTGAAAATAACGTCGTCTGCGGCGTTGGATGGCAATGAAGACTAAATCAAGTAACACGTGAAATGCTCGGCAACCAATAAATCCTCATCACTATTGTCACTTATTTTCCTCGCTTGCTGTCTTCTGCACCAGCCTTAAAATAGCTCCCCGTTTTGGATCCTTTGTTAGAGCTTTTCTATCATCGCTTTCCCCATCGTTTTGCTTTTCATGAACAATTTTGTCCCTCTGTTCTCGTGCATTGTCCGTACGTTCTCTGCGCCTGGCTTGAGGCTCTCCTCTCCGCCTACTCCTATTCCTCTCTTCCTCGTCTTGATTCTGTCCTAAACTTCTCATTCTTCATCTCCCTTCCAACCGTTTTCTGATGACTTACATTTCCCACCACTCCCCAGTTCGCTCCCCGGCCATTCCTCTGTTCTCACTGTTCTCACTCTGCTGCGTCCCTTTTTGGCTGTGTTTCTTCTCGCATGTATCTTTCCTCTTCATCTGTCCCGGGAGCTTCCTCTAGCTGCCCCTTGCCTTGTCCCAGGACTCTCCTCCTCCCTCTTCCATGTCCAGTTAGGAGCCCAAGCCCTGTGCCTGCCCAGACTCTCCCATCGCGGCTTCTGTCCTGGAAGCGTACTTTGTTATAGTGGTGAGCAACCTCTGAGAGGACCGTCAGCAATTGGTGCTACTTCCTGGTATTTATGATTTCATGATTCCACTCCCTTTCAGTGTGGGCTGGACCTGGTAACTGTATTCTAACAATTAAAATATGGCAAAAATAATGGGATGACACCTCTGACCTTGGATTTTAAGACTGTAGCTCCCATCTGGGGTGTTCTTGGGCTGTGGGGGGAAACCAGCTGCCCTAGGGTAAACTGTCCCATTAGGAGAGCAGTAGGGCAAGGAACCTAATTCTCTAGTGGACAGCCTGTGATCCCCTGAGGCTGGCCAGCAACCAGTCAGGTCTAGATGCACCTGCTGCCCCTGGAGCCTTGAAGTGCTATGACCCCTCTGACATCTTGACTGGAACCTCATAAAAGAGTCTGAGGGCTCCGTGCTGAGATGTTCTTGGGTTGCTAACCTACAAAAATCGCAAGATACTAAATGTCTGTTGTTGGAAGCTGCTATGTTTGGGGAGGTGGTTTGTTATAGAACAATATGAAAATGCAGAGTTGTCCTGTAAGGCTCCCATCCAGAGATACTTGTCTTTTTGGCCTTCAGAAAACTGCCTCCACTCTTTGAGTCCCAGCCTCCTTGTCGCAGTCGGAGTTTGGAGTCTAACGTGTCCGATGTCCTGTCCAGGGAGAGACTGCTGATGCCACAACAAGGTATGTCTGTTCTGCCTCCCGCAAGAAGCCCAGCGAAACCTGCACCACTTCGTATTTTTAAACCCTACATCTTTGTACTTGGCTCACATTTTTCACTCCTATTATCTGAAGTCTGTTTCTAATTTCTGACAAAATTGCAGTGGCCTATTGTTGCCTTGCTCTGCATGACATGCCAATTTCATTTTGGAGTCACGGCTATTGTCTTTCTCTCCGCTAATCTCTCTCTTGTTTTGCAAAATTCCAACAGAACGTGTGAACATAGAGAGCTGCCCTTGCGCCGGATCTTGGCATTGTGTGGTCCCCAAAACAGGGGTGGATGACAGACAGACAGCCTGTCTGCCACTGAGGCATCTTCTCTTGTTTAAAAATTTGCTTTCCAGATTTAAGATGCCTTTCCAACTTCTGCAAAGGCTGGAACATATTAAATAAAAGCAGAGCTGAAATTGGACGGAATGTCTCAGTCACTTAGATTCAGGCCTCTCTCCTTCAGGAGGAGCGCGTAGGGAAAGGCCAGGGCACGGCCGCACGGATAACGCAGGGAAAGATTTCTATACCTTTCTCATACCATTCAAGCTTTAAGCAAAGACAACATATTTTTCCTTAAGCAGGGCCTGTAACCTAGGATCCATCACTTATATATGGTGTCCATGGCAACCAGGCAAAGGTATGGGATCCCTTCTCACTGGGGAATTCCTTTTATGGCTCATTTCCTAAACCAGCATGGCCAGTACCAGAGTCTGCAGTTTCCCAGTTGCTTAGCAACCGGCTCCTATGCTCTAGTCACTAGGAAAAGCAGACAGCTTTTTTTTTTTAAAGTGTTTGTCGTCAGAATCATATGTTACATTCTCTCTACTTTGTCTCTTTAGAATAAAATAATTAGTGTGTAATAAGGATGCAGGAAAGGGCAACTGCTCCCTGTTGCTCATGCCGCCATTGCTCCTGGCGGGCTGCTGCAGGCAGGGAGAGGGACGGAAATGTTCGTATGCATTCGGCTGGTGATTAAGCCGTGCAAGCCATCTGCACACTGAAAGCTCTACATTTTTAACGTCTCGTGGGGGCATCAAGTACATCCTTGGCCAGCGATCTATGATTTCCTTCCCTCAAAGCAGAAAAGCCAGACTCCACCCACAGGTGTCACTTGACTGTCTCCTTGGTTTACATTCCTGAGGGGAGGGTTAGTTGGCTTGCTGGTTTTTACCTAGAAAGGCCAGGAGGACGTGTATGCCCCCCCCCACATCTGAGTTATAGCAGTGGTTTTCAACTAGGGGTGATTCTGCCCCCTAGATGACATCTGGCAAGGTCCGCAAACATTTTGGTTGTCACAGAGCTCATGATATCCAGTAGGTAGAGACCAGGGACGCTGCTAAGCACATCCCCCACAACAAAGAAGCACTCTGCCCACAATGTCAATATGGTAAGGTTGAAAACCCTGAGTTAGAAGAATCAGAATATCCATCTGTCTTGTTAAGAATCAGCACACTAGCTAGCTAGGAAAAACGTTGACAAGGTGAAGTGAGGGACAGATCAGTCCATCCAACAGACGTAATCCCATCCCCCATTTCTGCATAGCAAGGAAGCACAAAACCCCTACTAGAAGTTGGTTTAGCCAATACATTGAGCAGACAGCCCTCTGGAGTTTGTGGCAATGGAGGTGACCTGTAAGGTGACCTTGCTGTAAGGAAGGAGAACACAGCTGAATGTCCTACCTGCTTCTGGGGAGACAGCCTGGGCATTAGGCATTTTAAGCCTCTTGCCTATGCACTAGGGTTCTTAAGTATTTTAAATACTCTCTACGAGGTTCACTCTTCTCAACTAAAATGGGAATTAAAGTGGGAGATGTGAGAATTGTATGACAGCATGCGACTAGCTTGACCCCTCTTAGGCCCTCAGTGACATTAGTTTCCCCCATTCCCTCTCTGTCTCAGCCCCAGCACCCCAAATGTCTTCTCTCCTGCCTAGTCCTTTGGACTTTTTGAGGAATATGAACAAACGCGCCAGTCTCCTAATGATAGAGGTTATTTTACTCAGCAATAAGCAAAGGACAAAAATACAATTTTGGGACTTCTGGTTTACAGTCTTAGACTAAATTTTGGCAAGAAGGATAGAAACCCTGAGAAAGAGGCAGTATGACACAGACCAAGTGTTTGCGTGAGCTTCTAGTCCCAGAGTCTCCAGTTACTAGCTGCGCGTGACCTTGAGCTAGCTACTTACCTCAGCTCTGCTCTCATACCTCTGAAATGGGAGGAATTATTATATTTTGTAGTATTATTGTGAGGACCAAAGAAAATAGATAAAAGGGCCTGGCCTGGTGTTTAACATAAGGTAGGCATCTGATAATACTATAATATACGCTTCATATAGGCAATCTTACAGTTAAAAACCGTTAATGCTGTCATGTGAGATCCAACCTAAAATCTTTTCCAGTGACACTGTGAGGCTTAAGCTGTGTGTTCGGAAGGCACAATTGGTCTCCCCAACAGCTCATCTGCGACAGTGAGATTTCCCTCAGTGTAACATGGTAGCTCTAGCTGTCACATTATGTAAGCAGTTTTAAAATCTATTTTTATTTTCAGCCTGTGTTACCTCTTGGGAAGTAATGAGTTCCATAGGTTGAGCTTTTGTGTGGGTTTTTGGGCTGGGAATTGAATCCGGGGCCTTGGGCACACTAGGTACACACTCACCCTCTGAGCTACGCCCCAAGCCCCTCAGTTCTACACATTAGCCAAGTTTTACTTGCTGGAAACCTTGAGAGAAATCCCTGGATACCTCTTCGTTCTAACAAAGTGGGTTTTGATCTATTTTCAGAGTATCTGTACCTTTCATAATCTCCCAAACTGCATTATACACCCTGTGAGCCTCAAAGCTCCACCCCGGCCTCCTACAGAAGTCTCCCAAACCTCTGATCACTTGAAATGCCCGGGACTCCTATTATTTCTTTCTCTACATTCCTCAGAACTGTGCCTTTTAGTCTGTGTTTAAAACACGAGTAAGTTGATTTTTTTGTTGTTGCTGTTTCACCTCCTCACTCTTCCTAACAAGTTCTAAAAATTAGCTAACCTTCGGAGGGCAGGGTCTTTGCTGCACACCCCTCAGTGGTCCCAACCCCCTTCTTGGGACACAACAGTTGGTTCACAGTGGCAGCGTCTCAATTTCTATAATGTGGACTTTTATCTTCCTGTCTTGCTCTTATTTCTTGTTAAAATTTATCTGCCAAGGTTCTGCCCACTCAGCCAACCTTATTTAATCTCACCACAATTGGCTTCTTGTTGAATAACCTAACAGACCTTTAAAAGCTTAAAGAGCTTACTACTTCTTCTAGATTATTGTGATTCCACCCAATTTTGCCCAATTGACTAAAGCTCCTTGACTATGCAGCTCTAAACATGTCATTGCTAAGACTTATTTTCCCCTCCACAAGAGATAATTAAATGATTTTAAATATAGAAGCTGTTTGCTCATCTCTCCCAAGCAGATTTATAGAACCTCACCTGGAAGTCACCGCAACCAGGAAAGATGGCAGGAGGATATTTATCAGATGTGTGAGTTCAGCTTCCCGGAAGATCTTACGCAGGTGCCCTTGTCTCTGAGCCAGGGGCAGGAGCTGAAGCCACAGTCACACCAGCTTTGTGAGCTACTTGAAACAGGAAACCACCAGGTTTAGCAGGAGGACCAAAAGCACTCAAAATATGCGTGGGTCAGGCAAGTGCTGAAGAAGCAGTCCAGGTGGGCTGGACGGGGGTCAAAGGGCATCAAGCTGCACTCCTGGAGTCCGGCATGACAGACAGGAGATTCAAAACAGAGCACTCTTAGGGCCCTGAAAGGAAGGCACAGTTTTCACCAGGGTAGGAACTGAGCTCAGGGAGTGAGAACGGTACACTGGGCCTGGTTGAAAGGAGCGTGAGGGGTTAATCCCTGAAGGCAGATTCTTATAACAATCAGTGACGGGGAGGAAACAATTTGGAGTCTCTCCCTGGCTCTCCACTCCCATAGGTTGTAGGGATGGCGTACGAGGAATTAGGCATTTCACACGTTCTTTCAGGCAGATCCTGGGACAGAGGCAAGGGACTATATTTAGCCATGTTTTGATCGCATCACTGAAAAGCAGACTAAGAGATCTCCATACAAGCCACAAAGTCATTCCAGTGTAAGCGATAGCACACCTAAGCACCAAACAAAACAAACAAACAAAAAACAATGAAAACACAGAATACAAGACAACAAAAGGCCTCCTAAAACTCCCAACTCCCTCAAAGCCTATCCATAGGGAATTGAGGGGAAGAAAAGCAAAAGACACATAGCTGAATTATTTGGAAGGATAACAGATTAAAAAGCGGATCAATGAAGTGCTTGGTAGGCTCACAGAAAGTATAATTAACCAGATAATGGAGGTAATAAACAAAACAATTAGAGAGCTTACAGAAGACACTAATAAAAAAACTAACTGAGCTAAACAAAATGACACAAAAAATGAATGACCTCTTGAGTAAAGAACTAGAGTTGATAAATAGGTTTCAAATCAAAATCTAGGAGATTAAAAATTATACTGAAAGTATGGGTGGTAGAAGTGACCAATGTTAAAATAGATTATCAGAATTAGAACTATACAGATGCTTTGAAACACCAGTTACTCCGAGTTACTTTAAAAACAACAAGAGAACACACACACAAAAATGAATTTAACAGCTGCTAAATGATGCCAAGAAGACTAACCTAAGATTAATGGGAATAAATGAAAAATGAGAAGACAGCAAAAAGGGCATAAAAACCCTGTTTACAGAAATAATAGTGGAAAACTTTCCAAATATTGGGGGAGAATTAAACATACAGATAGGTGAGGGATATAGAACCCAAGGAGTCATGAATGAAAGAGAATCTCTCCATATCATATCCTGGTCAAAATACCAGAAGTCCAACACAGGTACAGAATCTTAAAATCTGTTAGAGAAAAGCAATAAATCACTTATAAAGGTAAACCCATTAGAATTACAGTGGACTTCCCAACACAAATTTTAAAGTCCAGAGAATATGCAGTGAAATCTTTCAAGCCTGAAAAGATAACAGTTTTCAACCTAGACATATATATTACAAAACTTTCTTTCAAAATTGATGGAGGAATAAAGTATTCCCATAACAAAGAGCACCTCAAGAAATTAATGACCAATAAACTAGCACTACAAAACATTCTCAGTGATACCCTAGAAAGAGACAATGAAGCGAGCAATGTCCAAAAAATCTAATAGTATGAGTACAACAGGCAGAGTGAGTAGTTAAGCAGAAAAGAGGGTGGGGAAGAAGTCAGCAAAAGGAAAATAATGCAATGACAGGAATAAATCTTTCAGTAATAATTCTCAATGTGAATGAGCTCAATTCCCCAATCAAATGATGCAGATTACACAAAAGACACAGAATGAAGATACAAAATCCAGCGATATACAGTATACAAGACACACATTTAATGAAAAAGAAATACACAGATTTCAAAAATCAAAGGTTGGAAAACAGTATTCCATGCAATTGAAGTCCAGAAAAAAGCAAGAGTAGCTATCCTACTTTCAAAGAAAGTAAGATATTCAATTTCAAGCCAAAATTGATCCAAAGAAGTAGAGAACATCACTATATGTTGGTTAAGGGAACAGTTCAACAGGAAGAGGTAACAATCATAAACACATATGCACCAAACACCATGAAACAGAAATTACTCAATTTTTTAAAAATCAGATAAACACCAACACAATTGTAATGGGAACCTCAATATCCCTTTGTCACAAATAGATCAACTAGACCAAAACAACAACAAAGAAATATCAGAGTTTAACTAAAACTTTGAACAAATGGACTCAACAGATATATAGAGAGTGGTCTAGCCAACAGCAACAGAATACACATTCTTGCTTTCAGCAGCGCATAGGACTTTCTCCAAAACAGACCACGTGTTAGCCCATCAAGCAAGCTTAAGTAAGTGCAAAAGAACCAAAATTATCCCTTGCATATTACCAAATCATACTGCACTGAAGTTTGGAATCAACAGCAAAAGAAATTATGGAAAAAACCCATGGAAATTAAATAATTCCCTCTGGAATAATCAGTGGGTCACAGAAGGAATCAAGGAAGAAATTCGTTCCTAGAATCAAATCCAAGAAATGAGACAGTTCCTAGATAATACCAGTACAACATACCACAATGAAAGCAGTCCCAAGAGGGGGGTTCACAATAGCTAAACCTTGAAAGTGGTTTATATGGCCACCAACTGATGAATGGAGAAAGATAATGTGGTATTTACATACAATGAAGTACTATGCTACCATAAAGAAGCATACACTTGTAGTCATTTGTAGGAAAATTGATGCACCTTGAGACCATAGTGCTAAGTGAAATAAATCAGACACACGATGTTAAATATTGTGTGGTTTCTCCTCTCTGAGAAACCCAAAATATAAATCAAGGGCAAAATAAAAGATGGATAATAGAAAAATAAAAGAAATGGAGGGAAGGGGAGGAAGGATAGGGGGAATGTGGCTGAGGGAAGGAAGGGGAAGGGGACATAAGAAGAATTAAGATGTGCTATGGACCTGTACCAACTCCTCACGATCAATATACTTATGCACTGCAAATGTGTACAAATAAAAACAAGTTTAAAAATAATCAACAAAAAAGAGACACAGGGAAAGAAGATTTGATACGTTCTTTAGTGCCAATAATTTTTTTTTATTCCAACAGAAACAGTACAGGATCCTAGATCCATCAACAAAAAAGAGACACAAGGAGAGAAGATTTGATACGTTCTTTAGTGCCAATAATTTTTTTTTTATTCCAACAGAAACAGTACAGGATCCTAGATCCATCAACTGGTCAAGGGGTGTCCTGTCGGCATCATACAGCCAATACTTTCATAAAACTACAAAATGCTGATCTCATGAGGTGCTCTAAGAAAAACATTTCTGTTGGGATTTTTTGCAAACTACAGGCCCTTCCTGGAGAGTAACAGTATACGTGGGCATTTAAAAAGCTATGAAAGGGGGCTGGGGATTTAGCTCAGTGGCACAGCGCCTACCTGGCAAGTGTGAGGTCGTGAGTTCGATTCCCGGTACCAGAAAAACAAAACAAAACAAAACAAAACAAAAAACAAACCAAAAACCTAAAAAGCTATGAAAATCCTAAGTGCTTTTAATTCAGTGTTTCTCAGCTGTAGTTGACAACAGGGTCCAGCAGGATCCTTTTATTATGCAATAACTGTGAACATCCTGTGGACACACCTTGAGAAACATTGTTCTAGAACATTCATAATCTGGTGTTCCCAGGCCCTTTACAACCTGGGCCTGCCCTTGTTTCCCAACTTTTCCTTCCTTTATTTTCCTACATCCCAGCCACATTAAAATCTTCCCTTGTGTATGATCCTGTTTCACTTTCCCTTCTTGTTACAGCTGGTGATTCATCACTGGCCCCAACATGGGGGGGGGCTGTGACTTTCTCACCTCACTTCCCTCCTACCCCCCCACATTTGTCTCTATCCTTTGAGGCCTACCTCAAAAAGGATGTTTGATTTTATTGTCTACTCTATCTGTGCCACAGCTTTCCTCTCCCTGCCCTTCTCCTTCTCTTTCTCTCTCTTATTCTGTCATTCTGTC